>NW_017189516.1:11587540-11887540 GCF_001704415.2 Capra hircus | reverse complement strand
TGCATTTAGGTCTTATCTCTTTCCTTTTCTCTAAACTCTTGTGAAAAATAACTTGTAATTTATCTGTGACTACCTTACAGGGAAGATCTCTTTATATCAGAGAACTTCTGAAGCCATTTAATTCCCAAGAACATTACCAAGAAAACTTACTTGCCTTGCCTGCAGGGTGCCCTCTTGGAGGGTCATTTTCATCTGACTAGTCTATAAATACTCATCGCTTAGCTCTTCTTTTTTTCCCCTACTTTTTTCATTGAAGTATACATACAGAAAAGTTCATAAATCATAATTGTACAACTCGATGAATTACCATAAAGTGAATACACTAATGTTACCAGAACTCAGGTCAAGAAATAGAAGTATTGGTAGCATCTCGTAACCCCCATCTTACTTTCGCCCCAGCCCTATACCATCTTCCTTCTCCAAAGTGAATGACTATCCTGATGTCTAACATCATAGATTACTTTTTCCTATTATGAACTTGATATAAATGAAATCAAGCAGTACATATTCTCGGGTGGCTTTTTTTGGCTCGGTGTCATGCTTTTTTGATGTCTGTAATGTTGCATGCAACTGTAGTTTTTTATTTGCATTATTATATATTATTCACTTGTTTGAATAATACCACTGGTTATTCATTCATTCTACTGATAATGAATTTTTGGATTGTTTACTGTTTGGGGTTAGTATAAATAACAGTACTGTGAATATTATTACACAGGTCTTTTGGTTATATGTACTTGAATTTCTGTGGGGTATATACCTAGGATTGGAATTTCTGGGTCATAGGGAATGCGCATTTTCAAATTTATTGATAACGACAGCTTTTCTCAGTGATTGTACCAATTTGCATTCTCAATGTATGGCAATGTATGAGAATTCTAGTTGTTCCACATCCTTGCTAATACTTGTTATTGTCACTGTTTAAATTATAGCCATTCTGGTGGGTCGGTTTGTAGTAATACCGTATTGTGATTTTAACTGGCATTTCTCAGAAGATTAATGAAGTTGTACTCCTTTTCATATGTTTATTATGTTTGGTTATCTTCTTTTGTGAAGTGCCTATACAAGTCTCTTGCACATTTTTATTGGATTGTTTGTTCTTATAAATTTGTGGATTCTTTTTTTAATTTTAGATTTTAAAAAATCAATTTATTTTTTATTGAAGGATGATTGCTTTATAGAATTTTGTTGTTTTCTGTCAAACCTCAACATGAGTCAGCCAAAGGTATACATATATCCCCTCCCTTTTGAACCTCCATCCCATCTCCCTCCCAATCCCATCCCTCTAGGTTGATACAGAGCCTCTGTTTGAGTTTCCTGAGCCATACAGCAAATTCCCACTGGCTATCTATTTTACATATGGTAACGTAAGTTTCCATGTTACTCTTTTCATACGTCTCACCCACTCCTCACCTCTTCCCATGTCCATAAATCCATTCTCTATGTCTGTTTCTCTATTGTTGCCCTGTAAATAAATTCTTCAGTACCGTTTTTCTAGATTTCATATGTATATGTTAGAATATGTTATTTATCTTTCTCTTTCTGACTTCACTCTGTATAATAGGTTCTAGGTTCATCCACCTCATTAGAACTGATTCAAATGCGTTCTTTTTATGGCTGAGCAATATTCCATTGTGTATATGTACCACAACTTCTTTACCCATTCATCTGTCTCTGAACATCTAGGTTGCTTCCATGTTTTAGCTATTGTAAATAGTGCTGCAGTGAACATTGGGATACATGTGTCTCTTTCAATTTTGGTTTCCTCAGGGTATATGCCTAGGAGTGAGATTCCTGGGTCTTATGGTGGGTTATTCCTAGTTTTTTAAAGAATGTCCATACCATCTTCCATAGTGGCTGTGTCAATTTACATTCCCACCAACAGTGCAAGAGGCTTCCCTTTTCTCCACACCCTCTCCAGCATTTATTGTTTGTAGACTTTTTGATTATGGCCATTCTGACCAGTGTGAGGTGATATCTCATTGTAGTTTTGATTTGCATTTCTCTGATAATGAGTGATGTTGAGCATCTTTTCATGTGTTTGTTAGCCATCTGTATGTCTTCTTTGGAGAAATGTCTGTTTAGGTGTTTTTCCCACTTTTTGATTTGGTTATTTGTTTTTCTGGTATTGAGTTGTATCAGCTGCTTATATATTTTGGAAATTAATCCTTTGTCAGTTGTTTCATTTGCTGTTATTTTCTCCCATTCTGAGGGTTGTCTTTACCTTGCTTATAGTTTCCTTTGCTGTGCAAAAGCTTTCAAGTTTAATCATGTCCCACTTGTCTACTTTTGTTTTTATTTCCATTACTCTAGCAGGTAGAGCAAAGATCTTGCTTAATTTATGTCATTGAGTGTTCTGCCTATGTTTTCCTCTAAGAGTTTTATACTTTCTGTTTGTACATTTAAGTCATTAATCCATTTTGAGTTTATCTTTGTGTACGGTGTTAGGAAGTGTTCCAATTTCATTCTTTTACATGTACCTGTCCAATCCTGCATCATTTATTGAAGAGACTGTCATTGCCTCATTGTGTTATTCTTGTCTCATTTGTCAAAAATAAAGCACCCTTAGGTGCCTGGGTTTATTTCTGGGCTTTCTGTCCTGTTCTGTTGGTCTATATTTTTATTTTTGTGCCAGTACCATAGCATACTTGATGATTGTAGCTTTGTAGTGTAATCTGAAGTCAGGAAGGTTGATTCCTCCAGCTCCAGTTTTCTTTCTCAAGACTGCTTTGACTATTCGGGGTCTTAATTGTTTCTATATGAATTGTGAAATTTTTGTTCTAGTTCTGTCACAAATGCCATTGGTAATTTGATAGGGATTGCATTGAATCTGTAGATTGCATTTGGTAGTATAGTCATTTTCACAATATTGATTCTTCCTACCCAGGAACATGGAATATCTCTCCATCTGTTTATGTCATCTTTGATTTCTTTCATTCAGTTCAGTTCAGTTCAGTCGCTCAGTTGTGTCCGACTCTGTGACCCCATGAATAGCAGCATGCCAGGCCTCCCTGTCCATTACCAACTCCCGGAGTTCACTCAGATTCACGTCCGCCGAGTCCATGATGCCATCCAGCCATCTCATCCTCTGTCGTCCCCTTCTCCTCCTGCCCCCAATCCCTCCCAGCATCAGAGTCTTTTCCAGTGAGTCAACTCTTCGCATGAGGTGGCCAAAGTACTGGAGCTTCAGCTTTAGCAACCTTCCCTCCAAAGAAATCCCAGGGCTAATCTCCTTCAGAATGGACTGGTTGGATCTCCTCGCAGTCCAAGGGACTCTGAAGAGTCTTCTCCAACACCACAGTTCAAAAGCATCAATTCTTCGGCGCTCAGCTTTCTTCACAGTCCTACTCTCACATCCATACATGACCACAGGAAAAACCATAGCCTTGACTAGATGGACCTTAGTCGGCAAAGTAATGTCTCTGCTTTTCAATATGGTATCTAGGTTGGTCATAACCTTTCTTCCAAGGAGTAAGCATCTTTTAATTTCATAGCTGCAATCACCATCTGCAGTGATTTTGGAGCTAAAAAAAAAATAAAGTCTGACACTGTTTCCACTGTTTCCCCATCTATTTCCCATGAAGTGATGGGACCAGATGCCATGATCTTCATTTTCTAAATGTTGCGCTTTAAGCCAACTTTTTCACTCTTCTCTTTCACTTTTATCAAGAGGCTTTTTAGTTCCTCTTCACTTTCTGCCATAAGGGTGGTGTCATCTGCGTATCTGAGGTTATTGATATTTCTCCTGGCAGTCTTGATTCCAGCTTGTGCTTCTTCCAGCCCAGTGTTTCTCATGATGTACTCTGCATATAAGTTAAATAAGCAGGGTGACAATATACAGCCTTGACGTACTCCTTTTCCTATTTGGAACCAGTCTGTTGTTCCATGTCCAGTTCTAACTGTTGCTTCCTGACCTGCTTACAGGTTTCTCAAGAGGTAGGTCAGGTGCTCTGGTATTCCCATCTCTTGAAGAATTTTCCACAGTTTATTGTGATCCACACAGTCAAAGGCTTTGGCATAGTCAATAAAGCAGAAACAGATGTTTTCCTGGAACTCTCTTGCTTTTTCCATAACCCAGCGGACGTTGGCAATTTGATCTCTGGTTCCTCTGCCTTTTCTAAAACCAGCTTGAACATCTGGAAGTTCACTGTTCGCATATTGCTGAAGCCTGGCTTGGAGAATTTTGAGCATTACTTTGATAGCATGTGAGATGAGTGCAATTGTGTGGTAGTTTGAGCATTCTTTGGCATTGCCTTTCTTTGGGATTGGAATGAAAACTGACCTTTTCCAGTCCTGTGGCCACTGCTGAGTTTTCCCAATTTGCTGGCATATTGAGTGCAGCACTTTCACAGCATCATCTTTCAGGATTTGAAATAGCTCTACTGGAATTCCTTCACCTCCACTAGCTTTGTTCATAGTGATGCTTTCTAAGGCCCACTTGACTTCACATTCCAGGATGTCTGGCTCTAGGTGAGTGATCACACCATCGTGATTATCTGAGTCGTGAAGATCTTTTTTGTACAGTTCCTCTGTGTATTCTTGCCACCTCTTCTTAATATCTTCTGCCTCTGTTAGGTCCATACCATTTCTGCCTTTTATCGAGCCCATCTTTGCATGAAATGTTCCCTTGGTATCTCTAATTTTCTTGAAGAGATCTCTAGTCTTTCCCATTCTGTTGTTTTCCTCTATTTCTTTGCATTGATCACTGAGGAAGGCTTTCTTATCTCTTCTTGCTGTTCTTTGGAACTCTGCATTCAGATGCTTATATCTTTCCTTTTCTCCTTTGCTTTTCACTTCTCTTTTCACAGCTATTTGTAAGGCCTCCTCAGACAGCCATTTTGCTTTTTAGCATTTCTTTTCCATGGAGATGGTCTTGATCCCTGTCTCCTGTACAATGTCATGAACCTCAGTCCATAGTTCATCAGGCACTCTATCTATCAGATCCAGTCCCTTAAATCTATTTCTCACTTCCACTGTATAATCATAAGGGATTTGATTTAGGTCATACCTGAATGGTCCAGTGATTTTCCCTACTTTCTTCAATTTCAGTCTGAATTTGGCAATAAGGAGTTCATGATCTGAGCCACAGTCAACTCCTGGTCTTGTTTTTGTTGACTGTATAGAGCATCTCCATCTTTGGCTGCAAAGATTCTTTCATTAGTGTCTTATAATTTTCTGTGTACAGTTCTTTTGTCTCCTTAGGTAGGTTTATTCCTAGTTATTTAATTCTTTTTGTTGTAATGGTGAATGGGACTGATTCCTTAATTTCTCTTTCTGATTTTTTCATTGTTAGTATATAGAAATGCAAGTGATTTCTGTGTATTGATTTTATATCCTATAACTTTGCTAAATTCACTGGTTAGCCCTAGAAATTTTCTGATACTATGTTTAGGGTTTTCTATGTGCAGTATCATGTCATCCGCAAACAGTGAGAGCTTTATTTCTTCTTTTCTGATCTGGATTCCTTTTATTTTTTTTCTTCTCTGATTGCTGTAGCTAGGACTTCCAGAACTATATTGAATAATAGTGGTGAAAGTGGACACCCTTTTCTTGTTCCTGATCTTAGGGGGAATGCTTTCAGTGTTTCACCATTGAGAATAATGTTTGCTGTAAGCTTAGCATATATGGCCTTTACTATGTTAAGGTAAGTTCCTTCTGTGCCCATTTTTTGAAGAGTTTTAGTCATAAATGGGTGCTGAATTTTGTTGAAGTTCTTTTCTGCCTCCATTGAGATTATCATATGGTTTTTATCTCTCAATTTTTTCATATGGTGTACCACATTGATTGGTTTGTGTATATTGAAGAATCCCTACATCCCTGGAATGACCCCAACTTGATTATGGTATAGGAGCTTTTTGATGTGTTGCTGAATTCTGTTTCCTAAAATTTTGTTGAGGATTTTTACATCTATGTTCATCAGTGATATTAGCCTGTAGTTTTCTTTTTTTGTGTTGTCTTTGTCTGCTATTGGTATCAGGGTGATGGTAACCTCTCATAGAATGAGTTTGGAAGTGTTCCTTCCTCTGCAATTTTTCAAAAGAATTTTGGAAACATAGGCCTTAGCTCTTCTCTAAATGTTTGAAAGAATTCTCCTGTGAAGCCATCTGGTCCTGGGCTTTTGTTTTTTGGGAGATTTTTGATCACAGCTTGAATTTCAGTGCTTGTGATTGGGTTGTTCATAATTTCTATTTCTTCCTGGTTCAGTCTTGGAAGACTGAACTCCTCTAAGAATCTGTCCATTTCTTCCAGGTTATCCATTTTATTGCCATATAGTTGTTCATAATAGTCTCTTATAATGCTTTGTATTTCTCCATTGTCTTTTGTAACCTTTCCCTTTTCATTTCTAATTTAGTTGATTTGATTCTTCTCTCTTTTTTTCTTGATGAGTCTGGCTAAAAGGTTTGTCAATTTTGTTTATCTTCTCAAAGCACCAACTTTTAGCTTTATTAATCTTTACTATTGTTTCATTTCTTTTAAATTTATTTCTGCTTGGATGGAATGTCCTAAAGATATCAATGAGCTCCATCTCATCTAATGTATCATTTAAGACTTGTGTTTCCATATTAATTTTCTGTTTTGATGATCTGTCCATTGGTGCAGTGGGGTGTTAAATTCTCCTACTATTATTGGGTTACTGTCAGTTTCTCCTTTTATGTCTGTTAGTGTTTGTCTTAGGTATTGAGGTGCTCCTATGTTGTGTGCATAGATATTTATAGTTGTTATGTCTTCCTCTTGGATTGATCCCTTGATCATTATGTAGTGTCCTTCATTATCTCTTGTAATCTTCTTTATTTTAAGGTCTATTTTGTCTGATATGAGGATTTTGACTCCAGCTTTCTTTTGCTTCCCATTTTCATGGAATATATTTTTCCATTCTTTCACTCTCAATCTATATGTGTCTTTAGGTCTGAAGTGAGTTTCTTGTAGGCAGCATATATATGGGTCTTGTTTTGTATCCATTCAGTTAGTCTGTGTCTTTTGGTTGGAGCATTTAATCCATTTCCATTTAAAGTAATTATTGATATATATCTTCCTATTGCCATTTTTTTGGTTGTTTGCAGTTGATTTTGTAGATCTTTTTCCTTCTCTTGTACTTCTTGTACTTTAACATTTGTTGTAAAGCTGGTTTGGTGGTACTGAATTCTCTTAACTTTTGCTTTTCTGAAAAGCTTTTGATTTTTTCATCAATTTTGAATGAGATCCTTGCTGGGTACAGTAGTCTTGGTTGTAGATTTTTCCCTTTCAGTACTTTAAATATATCTTGCCATTCCCTTCTGCCCTGCAGAGTTTCTGCTGAAAGATCAGCTGTTTGGAGTTTCTCTTGTATGTTAATTGTTGCTTCTCCCTTACTGCTTTTAATATTCTTTCTTTGTGTTCAGTCTCTGTTAGTTTGATTAGTATGTATCTTGATGTGTTTCTCCTTAGGTTTGTCCTATATGGGACTCTTTGTGCCTTTTGAACTTCATTGACTATTTCCTTTTCCATGTTGGGGAAATTTTCAACTGTCATCTCTTCAAAAATATTCTCATACCCTTTCTTTTTCTCTTCTTCTTCTGGGACCCGTATAACTCAAATGTTGGTGTGTTTGATATGGTCCCACAGGTCTCTGAGACTGTCCTCAGCTCTTTTCATTCTTTTTACTTTATTCTGCTCTCCAGAAGTTATTTTCATCATTTTATCTTCCAACTCACTGATTCTGCTTCAGATATTCTGTTATTGATTAATTTCAGTAATTGTGTTGTTTGTATGTTTATCCTTTAATTCTTCTAGGTCTTTGTGAATTGATTCTTGCATTTTCTCCATTTTGGTTTCAAGGTTTTTGATCATCTTTACTATCATTATTCTCAATTCTTTTTCAGGTAGTTTACCTATTTCCTCTTCATTTATTTGGACTTCTGTGTTTCTAGTTTGTTTCTTCATTTGTACAGTATTTCTCTGCCTTTTCATTATTATTATTTTTTAAGTTATTGTGTCTCAGGTCTCCTTTCCCAGGCTTCAAGGAAAGTTGAATTCTTTCCTTAAAGAAGGTTGAATTTTTTCTTCCTTTTGGTTTCTGCCCTCCTAACATTGGTCCAGTGGTTTGTGTGAGTTTTCTATAGGGTGAGATTTGCGCTGAGTTTTTGATTGTTTGGTTGTTTGTGTTTTCTCTGATGGGCAAGGCTGGTCCTGTGTGGTCCTGTGTGAAGTGGTGGTCCTGTCTGCTAATGATTGGGTTTGTATTTTTGTTTTTTGTTTTTGTTATTTAGATGAGGCGTCCTACACAGGGTGCTACTGGTGGTTGGGTGTTGCAAGGTCTTGTATTCAAGTGGTTTCCTTTGTGTGAGTTCTCACTATTTTATACTCCTTAAGGCTTTGTTCTTGCCTGGAGAATCCCAGGGACGGGGGAGCCTGGTGGGCTGCCGTTTATGGGGTCACACAGAGTCGGACATGACTGAAGCGACTTAGCAGCAGCAGCAAGGTTAGTTCTCTAGTAGTCTAGAATCTTGGAGTCAGTGCTCCTACTCCAAAGGCTAAGGGTTTGATCTCTGGTCAGGAACGAAGATTCCACAAGTGATTCATTATGGCATTAAGTGAGATTAAAACAAATATCCAAAAACGAGAAACCAAAGATGAACCCCAGACAAATGGCAGTTACAAAGTCAGGCATATAATAATTAAAATGATGGACTATACACATGTACATATACACCTATGAGCAAAGTGAAAAAATACAGTAGATTGACCCAGTGAACAATGGAAATCAAAAATTATATTTACCAGTTAAGAACAAAACTACCTTAAGCACACACTGAAAAACAAAACTAAAGCAAGGTGCCAAGTGGGGAATAAAGCAATAAAGTGAAAACTAACAAATATGTTGAGAGGAAAGAAAAGAAAGAAAGAATAGATATGCAAAGTAAATAGAGGTAGATGAAGAAGATTTATATACATTAAAGATTACTGCAAGGGGAAAAGAACAGTAGGCAAGGCAAACAAAGGAATAAATATAGAAAAATATCAGGTTTAAAAATTAAAAATGTAAATTATAAAAAAGAAAAGAAAAAAACAGAAGAAAGAAAAAAGGGAGAAAAAAGGGAAAACTCCACAGAACAGCAACAGCCCAGTGTAGAGGCAGAGGTTTATAACAATAATAGAAAGTGTGACTGAATATACACATATACATATACACTCATGAGCAAAGTGTAAACAGTCCAACAAAAATAAAGTAGAGTAGATTGACTTAGCAAACAAAAGAAACCAAAAATTGTATCTACCAGGACAAAACTAATTCAAGCATGAGCTAGAAAATAAAACTAAAGAAAGGTGCCAATTGGGGAAGAAAGCAATGAAAATAAAACTAACAAATATATTGAGAGGAAAGGAGAGAAGGAAAAAGAAAGAATAGACATGCAAAGTTAAATAAAGGTAGATAAAGAGGATTTACATATGTTAAAGTATAACTGCAAGGGGAAACGAACAGTAGGAAAAGCAAAGAAAGGAATAAATGTAGAAATAATAATAATAGGTTTTAAAAGTTAAAAATTAAAATTAAAAAAGAAAAAGAGGAAAACTCCACTGAACTGCAAAAGCCCAATGTTCAGGCATAGGTTTATGACAACAATAAAAAATGTGACTGAGGAAAAAAACAAAAGCTCAAAAGCTTAATTGGATTTCTTAGTGCCAATAAAATCAACAACTACAACAGAGTGGGGGGAAATCCTATAGAATTGACAGAATAGATCAAAAAATAAGAATAATGTTTTTCTTGAGTTACTGCTGTCAGAGTCCTTTCCCGCACTGGGAGTCACAGTCCACCTTACCTCCCTAGGATGCCCTCCAACACTGTGCTGATCTCTGGACCTGCTATGGGGGCAGCTCAGATTCTAATCTGGTCCTACTCCTGTGTGTTCTTGCCTCCAATGTCCACAGCTATCAGGGCTTGTGTGTTTTCTTTTGTGGGAGCTCTCAATGGCCTTTTAAATATTCTATCAACACAGAGTCTGCTTAGTTGATCATGTGGATTTAATATGCAGCTTGTACAGCTGATAGGAAGGTTTTGGGTCTTCTTCCTTAGCCACACTGCCCATGGGTTTCAATTGTGGTTTTATTTCCACTTCTACATGTGGGTCATCCACTGGAGTTTAGCTCCTGAGGCTGCCCTGCAGGGCTTGGGTTTGCCCCTGTGAGGGCCAGGTGTGGAGGTGGTGCAGCTGCTTGGGTCACAGGGTTTCTGGCTGCAGCAGGTAGTTGGGGGTGGGCAGCTAGGGCAGCAGGAAATATAGTGCTCTAGAAGGGTATGGCAACCAGTATTGGCCCATATGCTCCAGTATTCTTGCCCGGAGAACCCCCTCTCTGACAGAGAAACCTGGCAGGCCACAGTCTATAGGGTCACAGAGAGTCAGACACGACCAAAGTGACCCTGTGTGCATAGATGCAAGACTCTTTTTTGCCTGTGGTACTTCTGCCCCAGTGAGAGTTGAGCATGAAGGTGGCGCAGCTGCTTTGCTTGAAGGGACCCTGACGGTGCCAGGTGTTCAAGGACATAGACTGCTTCCACGGCAGGAGTTATGGCCCTATCACAGTCTTTTTTCCGAGCTTCTTGTAGCTGGTGATCAGAAGACCTCTTTGGCCAGTCTTTCTCCATAGCTCCATCCCTTCAAGCACTGAGAGGGTGTTGTTTGGCGTGTCAGGCACATAGAGTGGCCACCCTGGCTGGGTTCCTACTCTGTAGATTGGTATGTCAGGCACTTGAAGGAGCACCCTGGGTGTGGTCCCACTCTGTAGTTCAGTGTGTCTGGTGTTTGGTGGGCCAGCCTGTCTATTATTCAGCTGCCGATGCTGGCCTGTGGGGATAGAGAGGCTATGATGATGGCTCTACCCTGATGCATGACTCAGCAGTATCGCCTTGCTTCCATGGCTGCCCGGCTTTCCTCCACAGGCATTTCCCACCACAATCTCCTCCCTCACATCCCCTCGATCCGTCTCTCCACAGTCAACAGCAGTCCCCACCCTGGGATTGCTCCAAAATCCCTAAACTCCAGCTCCCAGCTGCTGTGCCTTCCCAGGTATGTATCTGTCCCAGGTATGTATCGCTTCGGCAAGGACTCTCTGATTCTCATTCCATTTAGGCTGCCACAGATCAGCTGTTTCACTCTCAGCTTTAAATGTTTGTCTTCTGACTTAGACAATTGCCCTGTTGTGGGGATTGGACCCCTGCTTCAGTCCCCCCACCCACTGAGGGCAGGTCCAGCCCTACCAACACTCCTGTTTTTTCCCCCTTGTTCCTTCATCCTACCGAGTTTTGTGTGCCTGTGTATATTCTTTTCCACCGGTCAGGTTCTCCTGTCCTCTGTCAGCTGATGTTCTGCATGCACTTCTGTGTCTGAAGGTGTATTCCTGATGTATCCATGGAGAAAGATGTACTCCATGTCCACCTACTCCTCTGCCATCTTGTTCTTCTCTGCTTTTTAATATGCTGTCAAGGTTAGTCATAGCTTCTTTTCCAAAGAGCATGTGTCTTTTTATTTCATGGCTGTGGTCACCATCTGCAGTGATTTTGGAGCCCAGAAAAATAAAGTCTCTCAGTGTTTCCGTTGTTTCCCCATCTACTTGCCATGAAGTGATGGGACTGGATGCCATGATCTTAATTTTCTGAATGTTGAGTTTTAAGCCAGATTTTTCAGTTTCCTCTTTCTCTTTCATCAAGAGGCTCTTTAGTTCTTTGCTTTCTGCCATAAGTGTGGTATCATTTGCGTATCTGAGGTTATCGATATTTCTCTCTGCAATCTTGATTCCAGCTTGTGCTTCATCCAGTCCAGCATTTCACATGATGTACTCGGCATAGAAGTTAAACAAGCAGGGTGACAATATACAGCTTTGATGTACCCCTATTCCTATTTGGAACCAGTCTGTTGTTCCATGTCCAATTCTAACTGTTGCTTCTTGATCTGCATACCGATTTCTCAGGAGACAGGTCAGGTGGTCTGGTATTCCCATCTCTTGAAGAATTTTCCAGTTTGTTGTGATCCACACAGTCAAAGGCTTTGGTGTAGTCAATAAATCAGAAGTAGATGTTTTTTCCTGCAACTGTCTTGCTTTTTTGATGATCCAATGGATGTTGGGAATTTTGATCTCTGGTTCCTCTGTCTTTTCTTAATCCAGCTTGAACACCTGGAAGTTCACAGTTCACGTACTGTTGACGCCTGGCTTGGAGAATTTTGAGCATTACTTTGCTAGCGTGTAAGATCTGGATCTCAAAATATTTGCTTTTGCATGTTCATTGCAGCATTCAAAATAGCTAAGATGTGGAAACAATAGAAATGTCCATTGATAAATAAGTAGATATAGAAAATGTGGTATATACATACAATAGAGTACTATTTCACATTAAAAAAGAGATTCTGCCACATGTGACAACATGGATGAACCTTGAGGACACTATGCTAAGTGAAATAAGCCAGACACAGAAAGGCAAATAGTACGTGATTCCACTTATATGAGGTATCTAAAATAGTCAAATTTATAGAATCAGAGAGTGGAATGGTAGTTTCCTAGAGCCAAGGGTGGGGAGAGAAAATGCGGTTGCTAATCAACAGGCATTAAATTTCACTTAAGCAATATTAGGACTTCCCTGGTGGCTCAGACGGTAAAGTGTCTGTCTACAATGTGGGAGACCCCGGGTTCAATCCCTGGGTCGGGAAGATCCCCTGGAGAAGGAAATGGCAACCCACTCCAGTACTGTTTGCCTGGAAAATCCCATGGATGGAAGAGCCTGGTAGGCTACAGTTCATGGGGTTGCAAAGAGTCGGACACGACTGAGCAACTTCACTTCACTTCTTCTTCTAACCAATATAAGTTCTAGAGATCTGCTATAGAACATATATAGTCAAAAATAATGTGTTGTACACTTAAAATTTTAAGAGGGTGGGTTGCATGTTATGAGTTCTAACCACAGTAAAATAAAATTAAGGGAGAAAACCCTCCTGGAATTTTTGTTTTGATTGGATTGAATCTAAAAATGAATTTACAGAGAACTTTCCTTTACTATATTGAATCTTCCAATCTATGAATATGGTATATATCTCCACTAACTTACTTAGGTCTTTAATTTTTCTTGGTAATATTTTATAGTTTTCTATGTATGGCACTTGTATACCTTTCATTAGATTTATTCTAAGACATTTGATACTTTTGAAGCCATTTAAAATGTTATCTGCAGTTGATGCTGTGATCCATTTCCTAAGTCCATGTCTTAGTTGAAGAAAATTGTCTCAAGGACAGTTGTCTCATCTCCCAAGGAGATGCTTCCTTTCATTATCATGCATCCAGTGCCTGATTAATGAGGGGGTAGAAAGGCTTGCCCTTCACTCTCCAAATACAGAAACCTTTGAAAGGCCATATTAGCTCCAGAGCTATCTATAAATTTGGCTAGGGTCTTTTGGAGATTGTTTTTTCCCTCTTATACATATGTTGATCCCCAAAGCAATAAAAGTAGTGCTTGATAAACTATGTTACCCAGTCTGCTTAACAAGAAAACCAACCAAACAGGGACCACATAATTTTAAAACTTCATTTTAAAATTGCTTCTGGCTTATGCCTAGAAATATAGTTTCTGTTAAATATTGACTTTGTATACAGCAGTATATAAAGTATACCAGAAAAAATAATAGTGTTGAACTCATTTATTAGTACTAACAAAGTATCTGAAGGTCTTGTGGATTTTCTTTGTACACCATCACACCATTTATGAAAAATGATGTTTTATCTTTCTATTTCTTCCTTTCCAATATCTATACTTAAGATTTTTTTCTTACCTTATTGCACTGGCTTGAACCTTCAGAAAAATGCTGTTTAGGAACAGTAATAGCAGGACAGAGGGAAGGAAAAACAAAGAAATAGTAATAAGATGCATCTTTGTCCTATTCCCAATCTAAGAGGGAAAAGCATTTAATGTTTCACCTCCATGATGTTTGTTATAGTTTTAAGTTTTTTCTAGTTATCACTTCAAAAGTTCTTTTTTAGTACTGATTTACTGAGAGTTTTGTTTTAATCATAAATGAAAATAGCATTTTATCAAATGGTTTTCCAGCATCTATTGAGATAATCATATAACTTTTCCCATTTAATATAGTGTTTAATGTAGTGTTAAAACAATTTTACACTTGTGGAATAAACCTAGTCTTGCTATTTTATTTATTTAGCACTTTTGGTTTATTGTATAATTAACTCATATTGTCATATTTCTTCTCATATATGAAGTGCAAAGCCTAGAAATTAAGGCTTTCATGTTCATATAGAATTACCTGTAATAATCCTGTTTAAGAATATCCATTTGCAAATATTTACAGTGTGTGACAGTCCACATTATCTCTTATCTTTTGCTACATTCAGCATATCCCCTAGCTCCATCCTAAGCACTGATATGTAATTTCATATGAAATACATGCTATTATTTATTTTTCTTGATTTTATTTAGCTTTATACATTTCTGATTATCTGAATATTTTCTTCATAAAACTGTCCTCAAAAAAGAGCAAAAAAGAGATTACTTAAGTTTGCTTCAGTGTTCAAGTTTGTTTTTCTTTTTCCCAACTTTGCTTCAGTTGTCCTAAATATGATGTATTATTTATTTTATATATTGCTAGATTTGGTTTGCTAAAATTTCATTTAGGATCTTTGTATCGATGTACATGATTGAGATTAGCATGTAGTTTTGCTTCCTTATCAGTCTTGGACAAGGTTAAAATGTTCCCATAAGATTAGTTGAAAGTATTTCATTTCTACTTTTTGTCTGTAAGAGTTTATGTAATATTAGTAATAATTCTTCCTCAAATGTAGCAAAGCATCTGCGCCTAGAATTTTTTGGATGGGGGAAAGGGAGACTTTAATCTCTAGATTTTCTATCTTAAAAAAACATTTATTTATTTATTTGGCTGCACCAGGTCTTAGTTGCGGCATGTGAACTCTTAGTTGCAGCATGTAGGATCTAGTTTCCCGACCAAGGATTGAACCCGGGCCCCCTGCATTGGGAGCACAGTCTTAGCCACTGGACCACCAGGGAAGTCCCATTTGCTATGTTAATAGAGATAAGATTTTCAGATTTTATTCAGTTTTTTGGTAAATTTGTATTCTAGAAATTTATTTAGCAAAAATTTCAATTTATTCACAGAAACAGTTTGATGATATCCTCTGCTACTGCTGCAGCTAAGTCGCTTCAGTCATGTCCTACTCTGTGCGACCCCATAGATACGGCAGCCCACCAGGCTCTGCCATCCCTGGGATTCTTCAAGCAAGAACACTGGAGTGGGTTGTCATTTCCTTCTCCAGTGCGTGAAAGTGAAAAGTGAAAGTGAAGTCACTCAATCATGTGTGACTCTTCGCGACCCCATGGACTGCAGCCTACCAGGCTTCTCCGTCCATGGGATTTTCCAGGCAAAAGTACTGGAGTGGGTCGCCATTGCCTCACTCTTTCGTTAATGATGTGGTAAAGTATATGTAACATGAAACTTATCATTATAAGCATTTTTATGGTTCAGTGACAGAGAGTACATTCAGAATATGGGTACCCATTGCCACTATCTGTTTTCAAAACTCTTTCAGTCCTCTTAAACAGAAAATCCATACCCATTAAACAGTAACTCCCTATTTCCCCCTACCTGTGACCACTAGTAGCCTCCATTATACTTTCTGTTTCTTTGAATTTGCCTGTTTTAGTTATCTCATATATCAGTGTACGCAATTTGGGCTTCCCGGAGGGCTCAGTGGTAAAGAATCCACCTGTCAGTGCAGGAGCTGTGGGAGGTGCAATTTCGATTCCTGGGCAACCCCACTCCAGTGTTCTTTCCAAGATAATCCTATGGACAGAGGAGCTTGGCGATCTACAGTCCATGGGGTCACAAAGGATCAGACAGAAATGATTGAGCGTGCACACATAAGTGAAATCATACAATATTTCTTTTTTTGTGTCTGTGTTATTTCATCAATATTGTAGTATGTGTCAGAATTTTATCCTTTTTTTAAATGGCTAAATAATATTTCACTGTGTCTGTAGGTGTGTGTATGTGGGTACACCATATTTTGTTTATTTGTTCATTTGTTGATGGACGTTTTGGTGGTTGTATTTTTGGCTTTTGTGAATAATGTTGCTATGAATATTGGCGTTCAAGTAAGTGTGTCCCTGCTTTTAGTTCTTTTGTGTGAAATTGGTGGATTATATGGTAATTCCGTTTAGTTTTTTTTGAAGTACTGACAAATTGTTTTCCACAGTGGTTGTATTTTTTTATATTCCCCCAAGCAATGCACAGTTTCACATCCTAACAACACTTGTTCCAATTTCTCCACATCCTCACCAACACTTGTTATTTTTTTATATTTTTAAAAATTACTATCCTAATTGGTATGAAGTCTTTTCTCATTGTGGTTATCACTAGCTGTTTCAAAACTTTTTAAAAAATAAGCTTAGATTCAGAGGAGTTTTACCATGAAGTTGCAAAGAGATCATGTGGATCTCTTAGCCAGTTTTCCCCGTTGGTTACACTGAATGTAACTGTCAGTTCAGTTCAGTCGCTCAGTCATGTCCGACTCTTTGCGACCCCATGAACCACAGCATGCCAGGCCTCCCTGTCCATCTCCAACTCGTGGAGTCCACCCAAATCCATGTCCATCGAGTCAGTGATGCCATCCAACCATCTCATCCTCTGTCATCCCCTTCTTCTCCTGCCCTCAGTCTTTCCCAGCATCAGGGTCTTTTCAAATGAGTCATCTCTTCGCAGCAGATGGCCAAAGTATTGGAGTTTCAGCTTCAGCATCAGTCCCTCCAATGAACGCCCAGCGCTGATCTCCTTTAGGATGGACTGGTTGGATCTCCTTGCAGTCCAAGGGACTCTCAAGAGTCTTCTCCAACACCACAGTTCAAAAGCATCAACTCTTTGGCGCTCAGCTTTCTTTTTTTTTTTAATCTTATAAATATTTTCCATGATTCTCTATTTTTTTTCCTTTTACTTTATTTTACTTTACAATACTGTATTGGTTTTGCCATACATCAACATGAATACACCACGGGTGTACATGAGTTCCCAATCCTGAACCCCCTCCCACCTCCCTCCCCATACCATCTCTCTGGGTCATCCCACTGCACCAGCCCCAAGCATCCTGTATCCTGCATCGAACCTAAACTGGCGATTCATCTCTTACATGATATTATACATGTTTCAATGCCATTCTCCCAAATCAGCCCACCCTCTCCCTCTCCCACTATACATCTGTGTCTCTTTTCCTGTCTCGCATACAGGGTTATTGCTACCATCTTTCTAAATTCCATATATATGTGTTAGTATACTGTATTGGTGTTTTTCTTTCTGGCTTACTTCACTCTGTATAATTGGCTCCAGTTTCATCCACCTCATTAGAACTGATTTAGCTATCTTTATATAGTCCAACTCTCACATCCATACATGACCACTGGAAAAATCATAGCCTTGACTAGATGGACCTTTGTTGACAAAGTAATGTTTCTGCTTTTGAATATGCTGTCTAGATTGGTCATAACTTTCCTTCCAAGGAGTAAGCGTGTTTTAATTTCATGGCTGCAGTCACCATCTGCAGTGATTTTGGAGCCCAGAAAAATAAAGTCAGCCACTGTTTCTACTGTTTCCCCATCTATTTGCCATGAAGTAATGGGAACAGATGCCATGATCTTCGTTTTCTGAATGTTGAGCTTTAAGCCAACTTTTTCACTCTCCTCTTTCACTTTCATCAAGAGGCTCTTTAATTCTTCACTTTCTGCCATAAGGGTAGTATCATCTGCATATCTGAGGTTATTGATATTTCTCCCAGCAATCTTGATTCCAGCTTGTGCTTCATCCAGCCCAGTGTTTCTCGTGATGTACTCTGCATACAAGTTAAATAAGCAAGGTGACAATATACAGCCTTGACATACTCCTTTTCCTATTTGGAACCAGTCTGTTGTTCCATGTCCAGTTCTAACTGTTGCTTCCTGACCTGCATGCAGGTTTCTCAAGAGGCAGGTCAGGTGGTCTGGTATGCCCATCTCTTTTTAGAATTTTCCAGTTTATTGTGATCCACACAGTCAAAGACTTTGGCATAGTCAATAAAGCAGAAATAGATGTTTTTTCCTGGAACTCTCTTGCTTTTTCGATGATCCAGTTGATGTTGGCGATTTGATCTCTGGTTCCTCTGCCTTTTTTGAATCCAGCTTGAACATCTGAAAGTTCACAGTTCACGTATTGCTGAAGCCTGGGTTGGAGAATTTTGAGCATTACTTTACTTGCATGTGAGATGGGGTGCAATTGTGTGGTAGTTTGAGCATTCTTTAGCATTGCCTTTCTTTGGGATTGGAATGAAAACTGACCTTTTCCAGTCCTGTGGCCACTGCTGAGTTTTCCCAATTTGCTGGCATATTGAGTGCAGCACTTTCACAGCATCGTCTTTCAGGATTTGAAATAGCTCTACTGGAATTCCGTCACCTCCACTAGCTTTGTAACTATAGTACAACAAAACAAGCAGAAAACTTTATGTAGATATAAAGTATGTGTATAGTTCTATCTTTTTACTACATGTAGATTTTTGTAGCCACTATTGCCAAATACAGAATTGTTTCATCACTGCAGGGATATCCCTTGTACTATTCTTTCTATTCACATCTCCCATTCCCTGTTATTTCTAACCTCTGGCAACTAATCTCTTTTCCATCTCTATAATTTTATCATTTTGGGAATACTATATAAATGAAATTATATAGTATGTTAACATTTTGAGGTTGGCATTTTTTCACTCAGTATAATGCCCTTGAGATCCATGCCAGTTGATATATGTATTATTAGCAGTTTGTATACTATAGTGTGTTTAAATCTTTAACTTCTAATCTGTATGACATATAGTGTTTCCCCTTTTCATTCCTGATATTGATTATAAGTGTATGCTCTCCTTTTTCGGTTAGTCTTACAAAGGATTTATCAGTTTTTTAGTTGATTCACACTGGATTGTTTGATTTCTGTTTCATTAATTTCTGCTATTATCTTTAAAATTTTCTTATTTCTACTTTCTTTGGCTTTAATCTACTGGTTTTAAAAGAATCTAATTTCTTGAGAAGATGCCTAAATCATCCTTCTTTTCTAGTATCTGCATTTTTAGAATATAAATTTCTAAGCACAGTTTTAACATGTCATGTAAGGTTTTTTTATGATTTTTTTTTGATATGGACCATTTTTAAAGTCTTTATTGTATTTGTTATAATATTGCTTCTGTTTTATGTTTTGGTTTTATGTCTAACCTTCTGCAGTTAGGGAAAATCTCTGTATGATTTGAAGTACTTGTGTATTTAGAGATTAGATCTGATAGAGTACCTGAAGAATTATGGACAGAAGTTCATAACCTTGAACAGGAGGCTTTGACCAAAACCATCCCCAAGGAAAAGAAATGCAAAAAGACAAAATGGTTGTCTGAGGAGGCTTTACAAATAGTGGAGAAAAGAAGTGAAATGCAAAGGAGAAAAGGAAAGATATACCCATCTGAATGATGCGAAGTTCCAAAAATAGCAATGAAAGATAAGAAAGCCTTCCTTATGATCATTGCAAAGAAATAGAGGAAAACAATAGAATGGGAAAAACTAGCGATCTCTTCAAGAAAATTAGAGATGCCAAGGGAACATTTCGTGCAAAGATGGGCACAATAAAGGTTAGAAATGATATGGACCTAAGAGAAGCAGAAGACATTAAGAAGAGGTGCAAGCATACACAGAACTGTACAAAGAAGGCCTTAATGGCCCAGTTAACCACTATGCTTTGATCACTCACCTAGAGCCAGACATTCTGGAGTGTGAAGTCAAGTGGGCCTTAGGAAGCATTACTATGAACAAAGCTTGTGGAGGTGATGGAATTTCAGTTGAGCTATTTCAAATCCTAAAATGATGCTGTGAAAGTGCTGCACTCAATATGCCAGCAAATTTGGAAAACTCAGCAGTGGCCACAGGACTGGAAAATTTCAGTTTTCATTCCAATCACAGAAAGGGGCAGTGACAAAGAATGTTAAAACTACTGCACAATTGCACTCAATTGCTAGCACAAATGCTGGCAAGGTAATGCTCAAAATCCTTCAAGCTAGGTTTCAGCAGTACATGAACCAAGAACTTCCAGACGTACAAGCTGGACTTAGAAAAGTCAGAGGAACCAGAGATCAAATTGCCAGCATCCGGTGGATCACAGAAAAAGCAAGAGAGTTCCAGAAAAACATCTACTTCTGCTTCACTGACTATGCTAAAGCCTTTGACTGTGTGGATCCCAACAAATTTGTGGAAATTCTTAAAGAGATGGGAATATCAGACCACCTTACTTGCCTCCTGAGAAATCTGTATGCAGGTCAAGAAGCAACAGTTAGACTGGACATGGAACAACAAACTGGTTCAAAATTGGGAAAGGAATATGTCAGGGCTGTATATAGTCACCCTGCTTATCTAAATTCTTTGCAGAGTACATCATGAGAAATGCTGGACTGGATGAAGCACAAGCTGGAATCAAGCTGCTGGGAGAAATATCAATAACTTTAGATATGCAGATGACACCACCCTAATGGCAGAAAGCAAAGAAGAACTAAAGAGCCTCTTGATGAAGGTTAAAGAGGAGAGTGAAAAAGTTGGCTTAAAACTGAACATTCAAAAAACTAAGATCTTGGCATCTGGTCCCATCAGTTAATGGCAAATAGATGGGGAAACAATGAAAACAGTGACAGACTTTATTTTCTTGGGCTCCAAAATTACTGCGGATGGTGACCACAGCCATGAAATTAACAGATGCTTGCTTCTTGGAAAAAACGATATGACAAACCTAGATAGTGTATTAATAAGCAGAGACATCACTTTGCTGATGAAGATCCGTCTAGTCAAAGCTATGTTTTTTCCAGTAGTCATTTATGGATGTGAGAGTTGGACTACACAGAAGGCTGAGCGCTGAAGAATTGATGCTTTTGAACTGTGGTGTTAGAGAAGACTCTTGAAAGTTCCTTGGACTGTAGGAGATCCCACCAGCCCATCCTAAAGGAAATCAGGCCTGAATATTCATTGGAAGTACTGATGTTGAAGCTGAAACTCAGATACTTTGGCCATTTAATGGAAAGAACTGACTCATTGGAAAAGACCCTGGTGCTGGGAAAGACTGAAGGCAGGAGGCAAAGAGGAAGACAGAGGATGAGATGGTTGGATGGCATCACCAATTCGATGGACGTGAGTTAGAGCAAGCTCTGCAAGTTGGTGATAGGGAAGCCTGGCGTGCTGCAGTCCATGGGGTCACAAAGAGTTGGACACAACTGAGCGACTGAACTGATCGACAAATTTAGTACTATTACAACTTCCTCTTTAATTGTACCTTCTATTATGAAATGTCCCTCTCTATCTGTAGTAATACTTTTTACCTTAAAGTCTACATTGCTTGATATTAATCCTACTTTTTTTCATATACCATTTGCATGATATATCTTCCATTTTTTAAAAATTTAACCTTTTTGTTGTAGACTGATCTCTTGTAAAGGGACATATAGTTTCCTTTTTAAATTCAGGTTGTTTCTTTTAACTGGCACTTTAATTAATTTTCATTAATGTAATTAATTATATATTGCCTTTAAATATGCCATATATTGTTTGCATTCTGCTAATCTTACCTGTTCTATGAACCTTTCTTCTCCTTATTGCATTCTTTTGGATATTTTTACTAACATTTTTAAACGTTTTGTTAACTTTATAGATATATATTCTTTTACCATTGGCTTAGTAGATATCCTAAAGATTACAACATGCATACTTATTATACTCTGATATAAATTAGTACTTTGACCTCTTCCTATATAGTGAAAAGGCTTTATAATATTTTAACTCCATTTACCCCCTGCTATCCATATGCTATTGTTGTTTTGTAATTTAATTATCTATATAATTTAAACTGCACATGACATTGTTGTTATTGTTTTATTTAGATCCCCCATGTGTCTACCCTTTTCTTTGCTCTTTATTCCTTCTTCTCAAGCTTCTGTCTGGCATAATTTCCTTCTGCTTAATAATACCTTTTAAAATTCCTTTTTGTGTGTGTCTGCTGATGATTTGTTTGTTTTTGTTTATCTGAAAATATGTCTTTATTTCACCTTCATTTTTGAATGACATTTTTATGGAGTATAGAATTCTACGTTAGCAGTTATTTGTCTTTCAATGTTTCGAAGCTACCCTGTCACATCTTACTGGCTGCTACTATTTGTGCTGGGAAATAAGCCAAAATTTTTATATTTACCTCTTTGAAGGTAATGTGCCTTTTTCTCTTACTGTTTTTAATGTTTCTGCTGATCTTTGGGTTTTAGTCATTTATCATGATATGCTTAAATGTGACTTTCTTTGTTTATCTTCATTGGAATTCAAAGAACTTGAATCTGTCGCTTCATCGTTTTTGTCAGTTTTGAAACATTCTCAGTATTCTATTTTGTCCTTTTTAAGATTGAGTTACAACCTCTTTAAGAAATTTTCTCTGTATCCCTGATGTCTCTTAAATATTTTTTTCTAAATTCCATCCTTTCTTTTCTTTGTATTTCATTCTGTATATTTTTTCTGACTTCTCTCATTAGCTTTGTCTAACCTGTTAAATTCACCCTCTTAATTTTACTTCTGACCTATATTTTTTATTTCTAGACTTTCCATGTTTTTTTTAAATACTGTTCATTTCTTTGCCGTAACTTATAATTTAGTCTTTTCTTCTTTTGAACTTACTAAGCATAATTATTTGAAATTTTACATGTGGCAAGTCCATTATGTGAATCCTTTAAGGTATATTTCTGTAGTCTGTTTCTGTTGATTGTTTATCACTTTTCCTTGTTCCTCATATGTCTGATTATTTTTGGTTGAGTGGTAGATACTGTATATGAAAAACTATAGTAGAGATGGTTTGAGGCCTCAGTTGTTTTTAGTTTTATTCAGAAAGTAGGATTTATGCTCACTTTTGGCAGGTGGTTTTGGGCAGTAAGAATCCCATTACCACCTTAATCCAATCGGAGACTGAAATAATTTGAAGCTGTCCTCAGATGGTAAAACGTCTGTCTACAATGCAGGAGACTTGGGTTCGATCCCTGGGTTGGGAAGATTCCCTGGAGAAGGAAATGACAACCCACTCTAATACTCTTGCCTAGAAAATCCCATGGACGGAGGAGCCTGGTGCAGGCTACTGTCTATAGGGTCGCAAAGAATCGGACACGACTGAGCGACTTAACTTTTCCTTTTAGTTTAGACTTCCTTTAGGTATCTTTCCTTTCTCAGTTGGAACCAAACATCTGAGGACTTTTCTATGGTTGCCTCTCATGATGTGTCCTGAATTCCTAGTTCTGCCATTTTAGTGCCATGAGCCTATCCAAAGCTCTGCTTTCTCTAAGCTGACTCTTGTGTGATGAGCCAGTTATCTAAGGAGAAATAGAGCCTCTCTGAGTTTTCTTTCTATGCTGAATCTTGGCTCCATAACACTTCATTGCATTGTTAGAACTTGGATGCCTTTATATATATAAATAAATAATTTATATTCTATCCCTCTTTTCTTATTGTTTCTAGCAGGAAATTTGGTCTGAATTACTTAGTCTTACATTTCTAGAAGCAGAATCAGTTAATCATTCCTTCAACAAATATTGATCATCTCCTATGTATCAGGCACTGTACAAAACAGTGAAGAGGCAAGTGTTGAATTTGTTAGAGAGGAATATTGCCATCATAGTGTTTACAGTCAAGTGAATAGGCAATTATAATATAATATGATAATGCATTGATAAGGTTAATTATAAGATCTGGAACACTAAGGAGGAGTTCTTGACCCAGCATTTTCTGAGCTTAGACCTGAAAGTAAGTAAGAATTATCTATGATAAGACTGTTTTAGGTAGAAGGATTAAAACGGGCAAAGACTTGGAGGTGAGAGATAACATAGCGTATTCAGGGAACAGAAAACTCAGTTTCTATAAAGCAGTAGTTACCAAGACAGTGTGTTACTGGCAAAAAGATAGGCATATAAATCAGTGGAATAGAATTATTTGTTTGGAAACAACCCTTACATTAATTGTCAATTGAGTTTTGACAAATGTACAGACATTTCATTTGGAGAAAAAATACTCTGTTCAACAAATGGTGCTGGAACATTTGGACATCCACATGCAAAGAGATAATCTTAGATCCTCATAATTCACCATATCCCAAAGTTAATTCAAAATGTCTGATAGGCTCAAATGTAAGTGCCAAAAGAATAAAAATTTTAGAGGAAAATATAGGAGATAATCTTTCAGATTTTGAACTGGACAAGGATTTCTTAGATAGAACACTGTAAATACAGTCCAAAAAAAGGAGAAATTAATAAACTGGACCTCATCAAAATATAAAAACTTTTGTTTATCAAAAGAAACATTAGTAAATAAACATAACAGACTAGGAGAAAATGTTTGCAACATAAATATTCAATAAAGAATTCATATCCAGGATTTACAAAGGACTCTTGGGATTACAACAATAAGATCACCGGAATTTTACAAAATGGGCAAAGGAAACAAATATGTCAGCACAGAGGATATTCAAATAGCTAAGTAAAAACTTCATGAAAAGGTGCTCAATGTCATGATCTGTCAGGAAAGTGCAAATTAAAACGACAGTGGAGATAAATACCTTATAATATCATTTATATGTGGAATCAAAACAAAAACAAACTCAAAAATGCTGAGAACAGATTGGTGGCTGCCAGAAGCAGGGGGTGGGTATGGGTAAAATGAGTGAAGACAGTCAACAGAAAGAATCCTCTAGTTATAAAATGAATAGGTCCTGGGAGATGTAATGTACAGCATGGCAACTATAGTTTATAATACTACATTGTATATTTGAAAGTTGCTGAGAGTAGATCTTAAAAGTTCTCATCATAAGAAAAAAAATTCTATAACTATGTATAGTGATAGATGTTAGCTAGACTTACTGTGGTGATCATTGTACAAATTTATATACAAATATTAAATCATGTTGTACAGCTGAAGCTAATGTTGTATGTCAATTGTAACTCAATTTAGTTAGTTTTTTTTTTTTTGAAAACTACAATGTAGTTACCATCTCACATTCACTAGAATGAAAAAATAAGGAGCAGAGGTGTGGAGAAGTAGAAAACTTCATACACTGCTGGTGAAAATGTAAAATGATGTAGCTGTTTTGGAAAACAGCTTGGCGGTTTCTTATGACCCAGCAATTCTAATCTTAGGTAGATAATTGAAAATATATGGACAAATGTTCCTAGCAGCATTATTCATGATAACCAAAAAGTGGAATCAACCCAAATGTCTAATGGGTAAGTAAAACGAGGCATAATATTCTCTACAATGGAATATTATTCAATCGTAATAGAAATGTAGTACAGATACATGCTAAAACATAGATGAACCCCAAAAATATTGCACAAAGTGAAAGAAGCCAGCCATAAAAAACATAATGTATGATTCCATTTATGTGAAATGTCCAAAACAGGCAAATATGTGGAGACAAAAGTTAGTGGATACCTGGTGGAGGAATGGGGATTAAGTGAATATAAGCTTGTTATTTTAAAATGTGTAAGGCACATACAATATGGTCAATAAATGTGTAAGAGGTATTGGTTGTTTTTGATACCTGTTTTTAGAAGAGAATGTTCAAAATTGTTCACCCCAATTACCCTCAAATTTATCTCCTGCTAATCCATGAGTCCAGGACCCCAACTCAATATCAACTCAGGAAGAAGCTCCAAGGGTTGAGGTTTGGTCATGCACAATTTTAAGAATTTATGGACAGAGGAGCCTGGCGGGCTACAGTCCATAGGGTCACAAAGAGTCGGACACGACTGAAGCGGCTTAGTGCGCAAGCAAGCACGCATAGGTGATTCTGGTGTATTTAAGGTGAGAATCTTTGACTCATGGAATTGTGCATGTGTATGGTTAGAAGCTAGAGTGCATATGGGCCAAATGGCTACTTGTATTAGGGTGGGCATACAGTAATCAGGAATCTTGGCCCATAAACTCAAAAAAAAAAAAAAAAAAACACGGAATCTTGGCCCCCGAATGACCGCTTTCTCTGTTTCTCTTTTACTCTCATTCTGTCTGAAATAGCTAGCTATTCCAAAGTCCTACTAAGAACCTTTTCCAGAATTGTAGGGTTAACATATATTACGCAGATCATCTATTGCAGTGGTTCTTAACCAAGGGTACATAGTTGTCTTACTCTGGGAACCTTTACAAAATGCGTATGTCCCTGGCCACACACTCAGACATATGTCATCAGAGTTTTTAGAGTAGTACCACGAGCATTTATTGTTTGGAAAAAAGACTTTGCAGGTGATACCATGCTCATTTCATTTGAGAATTAATGCTCTAAAGGAAGAAATGAAGGAAAGAGTATAAAGGAGATAACATTTGGTTCCCTGTGACTAACTTCAGCTGTTCTGTTATGGATTATTAGGTCTTTATCATCTGTGATACTGGGACTGACTACTGGACTGTGAGCTTGGGTGGTAGTGAGTGTTTAATGAACATCTCTCTGTAGAATACCATTTGGGAAATCTATTGATAAACTGTCTTTGAGGGAGAGACAAATTTCAGTTGCCAATTTCTCAGCTAGATGGTAGTCTTGTGTGTTTGGGATAGCCAAGGGAGGAGGGTGATTCTTTGTCTCCAGTGGCTTCCTGGGGACTCCCCTGCTGCTTGCTGCTGAAATTACTTTAAAACTACAGGCTGCTGAGTAAACTTCCCCATGCACATCCACCTGTTGGTGGGCCTGCACTTCAGAGATGAAGAGTAATTTTTTTGGAATGATGCATACAGCATAGGTTGAAACTTAACAGGCACAATGAAATTGATTTTCAGAAGACTACTTCTGAATTTTATTTTGTGGTTTGTGGATCATTATTCTTGTTTCATCCTGCCATATTAATGGTCTACAAAGGCAGCAATAGCTTGAACATTTGTAAGGTTTTGGATCAATCCACATGGCTCTGTGCTAGGGGCATTCCATGCTTCTAATGCGCTTTTTGTTGTGTAGTCTAAATACTTAGTCTGGGAAACTCAGAGGCTTTCTTTTGTGGAAGAAGGTTCTTAACACTTGTCAGGGTTAGTCAGACTGAGAAGAAGGAAGAGCAGTAGAGTTGAGGAGTTCCCTTGACTCAACCACCACTTCACTGTATTATATACAAGACACATTACTAGTGGGGCTTCTATTCCTTAAAGCTCATTTAGCTAACAAGAGTCAACCAAGGAGTACAAACCTATGTTGTTCTTTCTTTTTTTGGCCATGTCATGTGGCATGCGGGATCTTAACTTCCCATCCAGCAATTGAATCCACACCCCCTGAATTGAGAGCATGGAGTCTTAACCACTGGATCACCAGGGAATTCAAACCTTTGCCATTGTTAATGATGTTAGACAAATCCTTTTAGTGCTGTTTGTTTCTGCTTGGATTTCCAGCTGACACCTCAAATTCAGTAAGTTAAACTGAAATCATCTTCATTCTTCCCCACTTCGTACCCACCCCAGCCCCCTGCACACTGACTTTTACAAAATTAAATCCAAATTTCATTTTCTCACCAGGGCTTCCCTGGTGGCTCAGAGGTTAAAGCGTCTGCCTGGAATGCGGAAGACCTGGGTTCAATTCCTGGGTCGGGAAGATCCCCTGGAGAAGGATCTTCTCCATTTGGCAACCCATTCCAGTACTCTTGCCTGGCGAATCCCATGGAGGGAGGAGCCTGGTAGGCTACAGTCCATGGGGTGGCAAAGAGTCAGACATGACTGAGCGACTTCACTTTCACTTTCATTTTCTCAGTCACTCAGGCATGAAACTTTGGAGACTTTTTTTTTCATTTCCTTCTTTCCCTTGCTTCTTGTGTTTAGCAGCCAATTGCTGAGTTGATTCATACTTTGTGAAGCTGCTTTTTAGTGTTCATGATACCTCTTGCATGACTCCCTGTCTTTCTAGTTCCTTTGCTACTACTCTGGTTGTGTTTGGCACAGATGACATTCAAGGTCCCTCCCAACCTACCTCTCCCCTGCAGTGGTTGTCCAGTTGGGAGTTGCTTTATTCTGTACTTCATATGCACACCTCAACTAGATCATTTTTCTTCAAGTGCCACTTTCTCATGTCACTCCCTCCCCAGAAATCTTTTATGTCTCCACACTGCCACTCTTCAAACTTCTTAAACTGGCATTCGAAAGTGAAAGTGAAAGTGTTAGTCGCTCAGTCGTGTCCAACTCTGCAACTCCATGGACTGTAGCCTGCCAGGCTTCTCTCTCCATGTAATTCTCCAGGCAAGGATACTGGAGTAGGTAGCCATTCCCTTCTCCAGGGGATCCTTCCAACCCAGGGATTGAACCTGGTCTCCTGCATTGCAGGCAGATTCTTTATGATCTGAACCACCAGGGAAGCCCCTCTGCATTCTAAGCCCCTCTTCAATCAGACTTGAGCTGCTGTGCCACTCTTATACTCTACATCTAAATCCTGTTTCCATCCAGACAAGTCCATTCATAGGTCTCTCACATTCTGGCCTTTGTTTACCCATTCCCCAAAGTAGAATGTCCTTTCTTCCAACCTGCCTCTTGGATTCCTTCAGGTCCTTCACAGCTCAACTTAAACCTTAGCACTAAAGTGAATTCTTCCTTGCCCATTTATTTAAGTGCTTCTCTAAACCCCTCATTTGACATTACATTGTGTTGTAGGTTATCTTGTTCTGTCAACTAGATAGGAAGGTTTTCGAAGGCAGAGACTATTATACTTCTTTGTAGCTCCTACAATACTGATTTGTATTCTTTTTAGTTAAATATGGAAGTAAGTGTTAACATATTAAAAGATTCCCCTTAATATTGGACTCTGAAACACAGTTGTACACGTTTATTGAGGGGAATATCATGCTACCTTAAGGATCTGGTGGTTATTAATGGGGTCTCTCACTAAGGTTTCTTTTCTTTTAGAGCCCTGCTTAAGGTTAAACACCCTCACACAGGACACACTGGGCCCTTGAGCCTCTACCTGCAGTTTCTCTCCCTCCTTCAAATCTTTAAAAGCCTTCCACATAGCAGGAATTCATATTCCTTTGACCTACTACGTACTTCTTGATTTCCTCAACCCAGCAAGTTTTTACATTTAGAATGACTTTGGAATTAATCTCCCCTGCAGACTAGTAAAGGTACCTCTGTTTCTTGGTCTTCTGATTCTAACTGATTTGCCAGGTTATGGGAGGCTCCATGGGCTTCACTGGTGGCTCAGTGGTAAAAAATCCACTTGCAGTGCAGGAGCCACAGGAGACCTGGGTTTGATCCCTGCATTAGGAAGATCCCCTGGAGGAGGCCACGGCAACCCACTCCAAATATTCTTGCCTGGGAAATCCCATGGACAGAGGAGTCTGGTGGGCTACAGTCCATAGGGTCACAAAGAATTGCACACAGAGACTTAAGCAGCTTAGCAGCAGCAGCAGGGAGGCTCCATACTCGTTTCCTTTCAAGTCAAAGGCCCTTTCCCATCAGATATCAGAATTCCCTACCCTTGTTTGTATTTTAAACAATGTCTCATTTAAGGTGTAAATATGGGTAAGCCTTAAGTCAAGGGCTTTCCATATCTTGTGTAACATGAAATAGGCCAATGTTCCAAATAATAAAGGCTTAGGGGAAAACGGGGGTTGTGGTTAGGTGTGTGTGCACCTGTTGTGAGTGTGTATGTTTGTGTGTGTGTGAGAGAGAGAACAGAGAGATTGATTCTGTTTGTGCATGTATACATTTAAACATTGAACACCAGAATTCTATTCCTTGGGAAATGTGTTATGTATCACAGCTTTGTAGGTAATATAATTTTGCCTTTTGACATCGTCCCAGTAAAAGAAATTTCAGTTTTCCCCATCTTTTTGCAGGACTCACAAAGCATGTTTTGTGTCCTGAGGATAATGATAAAGGCATATTTATCAACCACAGACAATGTATATATAGATTGACATTTGTACCATTAAATTATTTAACCAAAGAATTACTCGGTTCCTACTATGTACCAAGCATCTGTAGGAGAGATATGATTCCTGGATAAAAATATGTCTAAGTAGTACTACTATTTCATAAATTACTTTTTCACACCTTCAATTAACCCATTTTCTCCTCAGCCTCTACCTTTATCTATTCTTTCACAAAGTCAAGTCCTGCTTCCACCTTTGATATAGAGTTGCTTTATGTGAAACCAGACTTGCCTCATGCTTGTTTTGGTCTATTTTGGAGACTTGCATTGTCCAGGAACTTGTGGAAAGAGTACTAGAATGAATTCTGACTCTTCTTTTAGCCAGTTAGCACATTTTGATGTCTTTATTTGTAAAATGGGAAAGGTAATAACTTCCCTATCTCCTTTACAGTGTTTTTCTAAGGAACAAAAACAAATAAATGTAAAAAAATATATAAAACTATCCACCTGATTTTTAGAGGGCTTATTGGTATATGTCTTTGTCTCCTTAATTGTGTAAAACTTTTATTCCAATTGTTACCTTATATATTCCATGTAGTTGGCCCATCTGTTGACAAAAATTCACAGGAATTGATGATGGCATTGCAGTTCTTCGAATTACATGCTTTTATGTGTATTTCTTTTTTATATTTGCAAATGGTTTCTTTCAGCCTGGTCATGTGCGGTAGAAGGAGAACTAGACTGGAAATTGTGAGGCAAGGGTTCGGTCTCAACTGTGAGTCTAGTTTTTTTCCCCTAGTTAAGTTGGGTCACCTTAGTTAGGTCACTTCACTTTTCTGGCTCTCAATTTTCTTATCTGTAAAATGTTGGAAATTGAAGTTGGTGACCTATAAGATTTCTTCTAACACTAGCAATTTTATCACTGCAGCTAAACAGAATCCCCATTGCTCCCCCTCCCCGCTTTTCTTAGCCTGTTCCTCCCCCTTGAGAATCACTGGCATAATAAATATAGCCCAATGCTTTAGCTAGCCATTCAAGACTCACGTTAATGTTGGTTTGCCGGCATTATCTACTGTTCATAATAGAAATCACAGTTATATATAGATTGATTTTCTTACTGCATATTCCTACCTTCATTGTCACTTGTGTTATTGCTCCTGTTACAATTCTCTTTTTAATGATAGAATACTCCTCATCTTTAAGGACAAGTTTAACTTTCACACTTTCCTGTGAAGGCTTTTCTGATCTCTTAGCCCTTAGTGATTTTTTTTCTATTTCATCTAACCTCAAATCAGCATTTGTGATATGCCACATACTCTACATGGCATTGTAGGAGATAGAAAGATAAAAGAAGTCCCTGACATTAGAGAGAACCTGAAATTGCAGATGAGCATGGTGAGCAGAGGGAGCAGCATGAGCAAAGACTTAGAGACAGTAGGGTGGAGGGTGTGTTTGGGTAAAAGCTTGGAGCCCATTCACCTTACTTATTTGGTCTATGTATTGTCTAAAAACAGTTCTTGAAATAATATGCTGCTATATAATATGAAACTATGGTTCATTTGTTATTTATTGGCCACCCAGTTTCCATTTCCTTTTTCAAATAATGTTGCAGATTTTGGAGTAATCAGTCTCCATTATTGGATAGTTGTGGTGTTACGGCAAATCTCAGTGCCTATATTCAATATAAGCCAAAATGATCTGGTCTTTTTTCTTATTACCCCAATAAAACCAAAGAGCAGTGGCTACATGATAGGAGAATCAGTTTACATTCTCTTTTGGACCTGGCAATCACTTCATGGGAAATAGATGGGGAAACAATGGAAACAGTGACAGACTATCTTTTTTTGGGCTCCAAAATCACTGCAGAGGGTGACTGCAGCCATGAAATTAAAAAATTCTTGTTCCTTATAAGAAAAGTTATGACCACCCTAGACAGCATATTAAAAAGCAGAGACATTACTTTGCCAACAAAAGTCCATCTAGTCAAAGCTATGGTTTTTTCATTAGTCATGTATGGATGTGAGAGTTGGACTATAAAGAAAGCTGAGTGCCGAAGAATTGATGCTTTTGAACTGTGGTGTTGGAGAAGGTATTGGAGAAGGATGAGAGTCCTTTGGACTGCAAGGAGATCCAACCAGTCCATCCTAAAGGAAATCAGTCATGAATATTCATTGGAAAGACTGATGCTGAGGTTGAAGCTGAAACTCCAATACTTTGGCCACCTGATGCGAAGAACTGACTCATTGGAAAAGACTCTGATGCTGGGAAAGATTGAAGGCGGGAGGAGAAGGGGCCGACAGAGGGTGAGATAGTTAGATGGCATCACTGACTCAACGGATATGAGTCTGAGTAAACTCCGGGAGTTGGGGATAGACAGGGAAGCTTGGCATGCTGCAAAGAGTTGGGATCGCAAAGAGTTGGACACAACTGAGCAACTGAACTGAATGGAACTGACTTTTTTTACCTTACCTGTGTAGATCCTTTTACCTGTCACCCCAATGACCCTCTTGGAATCACCTTCAAGTCTCTTGACTCCTTGTCCCCAGTTCTCCCTGCCTTGACAAAGCCCCCCAGACTGTAGATGTTCCATTCCCCTCATTCACTGGAATGCCTGCAGGTTGAACTCCATTTGTACCCACTCTTGTGTTCCCACCTCCATAGAGGTGGTCCAAGACCAGTCCTTTTACCCGGGCTTTGAATCCTCGTCCCTCCCACTTTTTAAATGGCACATTCTATACCAGTCATTTCCCTTCTCTCCTGTATTTTTGCACTCTCTCAAACGTCTTTTTCTTTTTAGCATATAATCATGTTCACATCTCACCTTGGCAGGAAAGAATGTTCTTTGACCCAACATCTTCCCAAAACTACTCTATTCTCATTTCTCCTAATAGTCAAGCTTCTGAGAGGAATGGAATAAACTTGCTGTCTACATGGTAACAACTTCATTTTCTTATGGTTAGGTTTCTATGCCCTCTTCTCCACTGAATCTTTTTTTCCTTAAAGGTCACTAATGATCTCCATATTGCAGGTTTGATGGGGTTCTTGTAATCATATTTCACTTTCTGTCATGATTGATATTGTCCAAACCCTTATTCCCCTTTTTCTATTTAAAAAGTTTTTAATAATCAGAGAAAGACATTTGACATTTTGAATTTATTGCTGATAAGATAGTTATTTCATTTATTAATGTTCCTCAGTGAATATTTATTGAATGTTAAATTTGTTTTGTTTTAATGGAGCCTATTATACAGAGTGAAGTAAGCCAGAAAGAAAAACACCAATACAGTATACTAACGCATATATGTGGAATTTAGAAAGATGGTAACGATAACCCTGTATGTGAGACAGCAAAAGAGACACAGGTGTATAGAACAGTCTTTGGACTCTGTGGGAGAGGGCGAGGGTGGGATGATTTGGGAGAATGGCATTGAAACGTGTATTATCGTATGTGAAACGAATCGCCAGTCCAGCCTCGATGCAGGATACAGGATGCTCGGGGCTGGTGCACTGGGATGACCCAGAGGGATGGTATGGGGAGGGAGGTGGGAGGGGGGTTCAGGATGGGGAACACATGTACACCCATGGCAGATTCATGTTGATGTATGGCAAAACCAATACCATATTGTAAAGTAATTAGCCTCCAATTAAAATAAATAAATTTATATTAAAAATAAGATTTTGTAATTTTGTAATTCACATACCATAAAATTCACCCTTTTAAGGTGTACAGTTTATTGGTTTTAAAGTATAGTCACAGAACTGTGCAGCCATTACCACTCTCTAATTCCAGAATATTTTATATCCCCAAAAGAAGCCCTGTACCCATTATCAGTTCCCTCTCCCCATGGGCCTTGTCAGCCACTAATCTATGGATTTGCCTATTCTAGATAGTTCATATAAATGGAATCATATGTATCTGGTCTCTTTCATTTAGCATATTTTTAAGGTTCATCCTTATTATAGCTTGTGTTGATGCTTCATTTCTTTTTATGGCTGAATACTCCACTATAAGAACATAACACTTTTGTTTATCCATTCATCCACAAAGGGATATTTATATTCTTTCCATCTTTTGGTGAATAATGCTTCTATGAACAATAGTGTACAAGTTTTTGTTTGAACGCCTGTCTTCACTTTTTTTGTTTTTAATTTTTTAATTGAAGGATAATTGCTTTACAGAATTTTGCGGTTTTCTGTCTTACATCAACAAGAATCAGCCACAGGTACACCCATGTCCCCTCCCTCCCAGACCTCCCTCCCATCTCCCTCTCCACCCCACCTTTCAGCCTGTTACAGAGCCTCTGTTTGAGTTCCCTGAGTCATACAGCAAATTCCTATTGGCTATCTATTTTACATGTGGTATTGTAAATTTCTGTTACTCTCTCCATACATCTCCACTTCCTAGGAGAGAAATTGCTGGGTCATATCATAATTTTCTTTTAACTTTTTGAGGAACTACCAAACTGTTTTACCCAGTTGCTGAACCATTTTACATTCTCATTATCAGTATATGAGAATTCCAATTTCTTCACATCCTTACCAGCACTTGTTATTGCTTGTCTTTTTGATTATATCCATGCTAATGGGTATGAAGTAGTATCTAATTGTTATTTTGATTGACATTTCCATAAAGGCTAAGGATATTGAGCATCTTTTCAAGTGCTTATTGGTCATTTGCATATCTTCTTTGGAGAAATATATTCAAACCCTTTGGCATTTTAAATTGCATTATGTGTCTTTATTGTTAAATTGTAGGAATTTTTTATGTTTTTTAGATACTGAACCCTTTTCAGAAATATGATTTGGAAACATTCCTTCCCATTCTCTGTGTTATAGTCTTAAATACTTTAAACTCTCTTCTTGTTTCTCTGACAATGGGCTCTCTTGTTTGTTTGCTGTGTCTGGCTGTTCCTTCTCAGGTTCTTTTAGGAGGTCTTTTCTGCTCACCTCTTTAAAACAATATATTGACATTCTGTGGGTCTACATCCTTGTTGACATTCCTTACGTCTCCATTCTTAGCTCTTTTCTCTTGTTATTCTATATGTTCTTCCAGCATAACCTTTTTAAAAATTATGGCTTTAATTGCCACCATCTAAGTGGAAATGACTTTGAAATCAAGGTTGCAGTCCATACCTCTTTAAAAAAAATTTTTTTTTCCTCCATACCTACTGAATTCCAGTATAATTTCTATTGGAATTCCTTTTTATTCTCATAGGCAGTTTAAAATCAACTTATCCAAAACTGCATGTATCTTCTTTCTATCCCAAACTTGTTCCTCCTCCCCTGTTCACCTTCTCAGTGAGTAGCACAATGGTCCATTTACTTATCCAAGCCAGAAATGTGTGTTCTAAATTCCTCCTCTCACTCCTTCCCCACCCACATTATCTCTAAGTCCTATAGAATCTCCTTTTAATGATTCTTCAATCTCCCCTCTCATTTCCTACTGCCTCAAATGCCATCCCCACTTCTGTTTAACTTCTACCTTTTCCCTCTGAACCTCAGTTTAAATGTCACCTATTCAACAAAAATTTTCCCTGACTACTCTTTGCCAAGTCTAAAATAAATGCTCTTTTGTATTCTCATAGAATTCTAGGCTTACTCCTGTCACTGCACTTAACTATAATATACCGTACACTCTGAATGTTGTTTAATCAATCTGCCTTTACTCACTAAACCTGGTCTTATATGACTTAAGATCTCAAACGCCTAGAATGATGTTGCTCACAGTTGCACAGACTTGTGTTGTTGTTGTTGTTGTTGTTTCTCAGACTTTTGAAGGGAAGAATGAGAGTGTGGTACTTTATTATGAACTCCTAGGCAAAATAATGTTCATCCCTAGGCAGAATAATGCTCAGGGAAACTTTTTTCTGAGGCTTTGTGTTACCATAGCTATTTTTTATTACCATAGCCATTCACATATTAAGAGAGTTCTGTTCTTAGTGGACCTGGGATTGTGTGAGGTGAACAAAAGAAGATGGACTGTGCTCTGTCAGACATGCCATCTTTTTCCATTTTGCTTCAGTGGGGTGTTGCAGGGTTGTGGCATTATTACAAGCGGGACAGGGATTGGAAGGATAGGACAAACAAACCTTTCAATCAACAATTTTTAAACATTGCCCCTGGAAATCACACAATAGTAGAACTGAGGAGAATTTGAAGAGACTGTGTTGTCCAGGCCCTCTGCCTTAAAGCAGTCAGTTCTAAAGCATTTGTAACAGATGGTCACTCAAGGATATTTGATGTGGATGGAAAGAAAAAGTAAAGAACATATAGTATAAAAAAGTACAAAAATTATCCCTGTCAAGTAGTCTACATGTGTACTTCAACATAGAGAACTGATAAATTAGGCAATTATTGACTAAGGGACAACTCTGTATTTAGAACCTTGTTTTCTCATTGCTTTCTGTTAATGCATGGGAGGTTTCCTTCTTCAGAGAACTAAACTTTTTCTGGTGTGGAGTCAAAGAAAAGAAGGGGTTAGAGAATAAAAAAGACTCAAGGTACTCCTAGGATCTGGGCTAAAGGAGTGGTGAGCCAGCTGCCTTGGGAAAGACCTGTATCAAATAGATGAGTTACACTGCTTCTGGCTGCTTAATTAATGAGCTTGAGTTCTGTAATAGATTCATTGATAAACAATCTGAAGATTGAGGTTGGAACATCCTGTTGTAAGAAGAGTTTTCATTCTAAGTGGACTATTGTGCAGAGATAGTTTATGTGGTACCTAGATTCATGGGCTTGGCAGCCTGAAGTAAGGATTTGAATCCCAGCTCTGCCATTTACTAGGGAATCCCCGGTGGCTCAGATGGTAAAGCGTCTGCATGCAATGCGGGAGACCTGGGTTCGGGAGACCTGGGTTCAGGAGACCTGGGTTCGGGAGACCTGGGTTCGATCCCTGGGTTCGATCCCTGGGTTGGGAAGATCCCCTGGAGAAGGAAATGGCAACCCACTCCAGTACTCTTGCCTGGAAAATTCCATGGACTGAGGAGCCTGGTAGTGGGGTCGCAAAGAGTCGGACACTACTGAGCGACTTCACTTTCCACTTTCTTTCACTTTCTGCCATTTACTACTAATCTCCTACTACTCTTCTCCATTTCCTCTTTGTGTTGCTGATCATCCTGTTCGTGACTCCAGTCGTCTCACTGTATCTCACTGTGCACACTGTAGTAGACAAGGTGCAAGCTAAGAGGCTGGAAGAAGACGTGAGGAGCCTTAGGAACTGCAGACACATTTATTCTCTCCTGGCTGATGCAGCAGCCGTAGCAGCAGACACGCTTTCTAGGTGGAGCTCACATATAGGCAAACTGCAAAAAGTATCCCGTGACCAAGCAGGTACCTCATAACATGCATATGCAGTTCTACAAATGAGCTCAGCTATAAATAATCATTATTTACAAAATGTGGGGCAAGAGAGCCTGAACACGCCATCTTGGCTAATTTGCTCTCTCCCCACACTCATGTATAAAATAAAAAATAGTAAGATATCTACTCTATAAAGTTTTTATGGGAATCAAAGAGAAAATGCATTTGAACCTTACAGCACAGTGCTTGACATATAATAAGTGCTCACTAAATGTTAGCTACTGCAGTATTGTTTAAATTATTTTTGTGCTGTACTGAAGAGACAGTGAAGAAGCAAATGGGGGAATCTTGGTTAGTCTTGATTAGATGAAATTTGATAGTTGTGGTGGTGGTGGTGATTGTGGTGATGGTTGCAATGAGAATAGGCTACCAATAGTGTAAAGTGGGTACCTTGATTCTATCACATTTCCTATATTAGACAACATTTGCCCATTATGTGCAGAGAAGGCAATGGCACCCCACTCCAGTACTCTTGCCTGGAAAGTCCCATGGACAGAGGAGCCTGGTAGGCTGCAGTCCATGGGGTCCCTAAGAGTCGGACATGACTGAATGACTTCACTTTCCCTTTTCCTTTCATGCATTGGAGAAGGAAATGGCAACCCACTCCAGGGTTCTTGCCTGGAGAATCCCAGGGACGGGGGAGCCTGGTGGGCTGCTGTCTCTGGGGTCTCACAGAGTCGGACACGACTGAAGCGACTTAGCAGCAGCAGCAGCAGCAGCAGCCCATTATATGATGGCTAGAGTTATCACATGGGGTTTACCTTAAAACTGTTTCCATTGTCTTAATACTTTAGACTCTGCCTCTCCTTCCAAATATTAATACAAACCAAAAAAAAAAAAAATGCTGAATTCTATTTTACTTCTGATTCTTAGTTTAAGAAATACTGTAGTTCTCTCCCTTCCCACCACCAAAAAGTGTTGATGCTTTGTCAATGAATTAAACAGGAAAGGAGAAAAATCCATCATGTTGTACCAGAAATAGCCAGTATTTCCATCTGATGGGTCCATGGCTTACAAGAAAGAGAAGTTCAAGAATAGTTCAATATTTGTAATCTAACTATTTGCTAGATTAAGAACTCGTGTAATAGGTTTTAACCCCAGTTTGAGGAAATTGTTTTAAAAACAACTTCCTGATATTCATTTACAGTCAAGTTAGCTATTTTCCTGTTTGTAGTAAGGGTTTTTATTTAGCGTGGCTCATGTAAAATTGGTTTTCAGTAATGCATTGGGGCTTGATAACTAAGTAAATGATTTTCTCAAATAGCATTGTGATGATGCCAAGTGCTCTGTGTGCTTTTTATAGCTTCACTATTTTACATTTGAACCTGAATGTACTAAACCAAGATTTCTCTGGACTAGTCTAAGCATTAACTACTTGGTATGGTACTATAGTAGATAAGATATAAGTGAAAGAGTCATATATCTGCTTTTTAATTTTTTTATGTGATAAAATATATATAACATAAAATTTGCCACTCTAACTATTTTTAGGTATTCACTGCCGTGGCATTAAGAATGTGCAACCATCATCACTATTCACTTCCTGAATGTCTTCATCCTCTCAAGTTGAAACTCTGGACCCATTAAACAATAGCTCCTCATTGTCCCCTCCTCCTAGGCAACCATCATTCTACTTTGTTTCTGTGAGTCTGACTGCTTTAGGCACCTTATATCCGTGGAATCATGTAGTATTTGTCCTTTTGTAACTGGCTTATTACCCACTCCAGTACTCTTGCCTGGAGAATCCCATGGAGGGAGGAGCCTGGTAGGCTACAGTCCATGGGGTCGCAAAGAGTTGGACACGACTGAGCGACTTCACTTTCACTTTATTTCACTTAGTATATTGTCCTCAAGTTTCATCCTCTAGCATGTATCAAAATTTCATTCCTTTTTAAGGCTTAGTAATATTCTATTATATATATATGCATACATACATACACTATATTTGTTTTTTATCTATTCATCCATTGATGGTCACTAAGATTGCTTCCATCTTTAAGCTATTGTGAATAATGCTGCTATGAACATGGATGTATGAACATTTATTTGAGTACTTGCCTTTAATTCTTTAGAGTCTATACCCAGAAGTGGAATTGCTGAATCATATGGTAATTCTATTTTTAATTTTTTGAGAATCACCAAACTATTTTCCATAGCAGCTGCACTATTCCTACCACCAGTACACAAGGGTTTCCAGTTTCTCTATATCTTTGCCAATATTTCTTTTCTTTTCTTTTTTTGACAATAGTTATTCTAATGTGTGTGATGTGGTATCTCCCTGTGGTTTTGATTTGCATTTTCTTAATTACCAGTGGCACATTGAGTATCATCTCTTGTGCTTCACGATCATTTGTATATCTTCTTTGGAGAAAAATGTCTATTCAAGTCCTTTGGCCATTTTTTAAATTAGATTTTTTTTGGTTGTTAATTATAAGAATTCTTTATGTATTTTGGATATTAATTCCTAATCAGATATATGATTTGAAAATATTTTTCTCATTCTGTGATTTGGCTTATTCTGTTGTTAGTGTCCTTTGATGCACAGTTTTAAATTTTGATGTAGTCTAATTTATCTATTTTTTGTTGCTGTTGACAATATTTTCAGTGTCATATCCAAGAAATCATTGCCAAATCCAATGTTATGAAACATTTGTTCTGTGTTTTATACTAAAAGTTTTATAGTTTTAGCTCTTACACTTGGACTTTTGCTTCATTTTGAGTTATTTTTTCCTTTAAGCTGTAAAGTAAGTATTTCTTTTACATGTGGATATCTGGTTTTCCCAATACTGTTTGTTAAAAAAGGCTGTCTTTCCCCACTAGATGGTTTTGGCACCCTTGTCGAAAGTCAATTGACTATATATGCAAAGATTTATTTCTAGGCTTTCTATTTCATTTTTAGATCTGCTTTTGAATCTTGGCTTTGTTACTTACTAGGTGATAACCTGTGAGTTACTCAAGCATTCTGGTATCTCCCCACAGCAGATAGTAAACTCCATGAGGGCAGAGATTTTTGTCCCTTTTGCTTACTATTGTATTCTTAGTATTTAGAACAATCAATCAGCAATTAATTATAATCAACAATATTCACTGTTGAATGAATGAGCAATAACTTCCCTCAGAAGGCTTTTTAAGAATTAAATGAAATAATATATGTAAAGCATTCAGCATACTGCCTGACCAAAAAAGTGTGAGAAATGTTATTTAATATATTTATATTAATTACATAACTCCTATGAATAAATTAAATGATTATTAAACAGATACTATAATTGGGTGAATATCTTTTCAGATACAAGCCACAGGTTGGTGTGGGTATTGTGTCACCTTGAATTGAGTGGCCCTCAATAGGTGGACACACAAGAAAACACAACCATGTAACCTATTCCTAAATTGTTGAGACTGGCTCCCTTATATCTGACACCCCAGAGACAAAGGCTAGAATAATGCTGTTCCTGGAAAACAAAAGGAGGAAATGAATTTATAGTAAAGTGGAAGGGAGGAAGCTGGCATCTGGTAGGCAGCTCCTTAGGTCTGAGAGGAATGAAATCAGTATCGCCATGAGTATGTAACCACTCTGCACTAATAACAGGCCTGTCAGGGGGATTAGAGGGATTTTGATCATTGAGGGTCTATCATATGCTAAGCGTTGACCATTGGACTAAGAAATGTACATATATTCTAATTCTATCTTCACAGTTTCCCTGCAAAGTAGATATCCCCATTTTACAGATGAGGAAACAAGCTCCAAGAGATTAAATAACAGACAGGAAACAGCAGACCTGGGATTTAAACACAGGTCTGTTTTAACTCCAAGACCTGTGATCTGAAGCAACATAGATTTTATTTCATTTCCTTTTCAAATTCTAACCCTTCTGGTAAATGAGAACAGCTAATACAAATTTTTGGACTCATGTAATGTTATATTCTGTTGCTGTTTTCTGATATGTAATTGCTAAGCCCTTGCTTGTCACCATGTCCTATAATGTTGTTTAAGGAAACAAACTGGAGGTTCCAAAACTGCTAGCAAACAGTTTTTCTGAGAAATGTAAAATTTTCTAACTTATAAGCCTATGCATTTTTTTTTAACTTGCAGTAGCAATTATAAAATGAAGGAGCAATTATGCGAGTTGTAGTCTGGTGCATTTGGCAAGATCTGTGATGGTTGGGAGAGTGTATATATTTATGTGACAATACAGAAAAATGGTAGGAAACAACTGAGTCAGCAGAATGGACATTGAGGAAGATAGCTTTAAAATTCCCAATGAAAATCGTATCATTCTTGTGCTAGGTTTTAGACAAGTTTGTTTCACTTTCTTTCTAAGCCAGACCAGTCAATTTTATAAACTCATACTATTGTTGAAAATAATACAGGTGGAAAATATAGCTAGCTCATCAAAAGTTATTACCTTTGCCATAAGATGACATGAAGGGCTATCTTTCTGGGAGATTAGTGTCATCTTCTTGGAAAGATTGGCTGTTGCTCAGATGTATGCATGTGTCTAGATAGATAATGGTGTAGCAGCAGTTTTGGCAGGACTTCCATGGTGGCATTCCGTGTGGACTGTGAGAGGACCAGAGCTCAGGCTTCAGAGCTGAACTTTGTGGCTTTTGAATCCTTGTTCTGACACTTGTTTTGTGACCTTGAACAAGTAACTTAAGGAAACTTAAGGCTTAAAGCTTACATGAAAAGTGGGAATAATAACAAGCTATCTACCTCATAAGGTGATTTTAAGATACATGCAAAGCCCTTAGAAAAGTTCACAGAAAAGTGTTCAGTGTTAGCTGTTGTGGTTGTTATTGTTGACTACTGTTGTTATTACTGCTGCTAGTATTCAATTGTAGTAGCGATGTAGATCTACCACAGACTGATACTGGGTGGGGAGATAATGCCATGTAACTCCAAAATTTTACCTTTTGAGACGAGAAGGCCTAGGTTTGATTACTGCTTTTATTATCTACTAGCTGTGTGATTTAGAAGTTACCTGGTTATTCCTTAATCATACTACTACCGTTTATTTATGCTAAGAATTCTTGTGAAGACCAAATTAAAATCACATATGTTAAAGTACTTTGTAAAGGAAATACTATGTGTTATGTATCTATATTGCTATTTTCCAGCTCTCTTATAAAAAGTCCAAGAGCATTGAAAATGACTTATTTAAAATGAAAGATATGGATGCTGCCAAAATTCATTCAGTGTACAGCAGTCCCCAACCTTTTTGGCACCAGGGACTGGTTTCATGGAAGACAGTATTTCCACAGATCGGGGATGGGGAGGATGGTTTTGGGATGAGTCAAGGGCATTACATTTATTGTGTGCTTTATTTTCTGTTATTATTGTATCAGCTCCCCCTCAGATCATCAGCTATTAGATCCCAGGGATTGGGGACCCCTGGTAAAAGATAAACCAACAGTAGAAAGCTTTGAATTATTATTTATGCTCTTTGTTAAGTATTTTCTTTGTGCTAAGTATTGTGATAGACACTTTATAAATCTTGCCTCATGTGTTCCTTATACCAACTCTGTCAGTAAGTGGCCAAGGAAAGAGCATCTCAGGGAGCCAGAACAACATGCGCTAAGGCCCTGAGGCACGAAGGAGATGGCACATTCAAATAAAATTGTAGATAAAATACTGACTGCCCAGTTAAATTTGAATTTCAGGTAAACGGAATAATTTTTAGTAGAAATTATATCCTATAATGTTGAGGACATAATTCTACTAAAATTTGTTATTTATCTGAAATTTATATTTAACTGGGCCTTGTGTATCTTTATTTGCTAAGCCTGACAGCCCTAATTTAAGAGACTAAGTAGCTGGATTAGAGAACGTATGTGGGAACATGGTATGAGAGGTCAGAAAGGCTTCTCCATCCATGAGATTTTCCAGGCAAGGGTACTGGAGTGGGTTGCCATTTCCTTCTCCAAGTACATACTAGGCTCTCAACAAATAATAGGGCTTTCCAGGTGGCACTAGTGGTAAAGAACCCTCCTGCCAATGCAGGAGACTAAGAGACATGGGTTTGATCCCTGGGTCAGGAAGATCCCCTGTAGGAGGGTGTAGCAACCCACTCCAGTATTCTGGCCTGGAGAATCACATGGACGGAGGAGTCTGGTGGGTCCATGGGGTCGCAAAGAGTCTGACACAACTCAAATGACCTAATGAGTATCAATAATAGCTATTACTTTTTTTTTGTAGAAAATGCATCAAAACACATGGTACCACAAAGAATCGTATTTTGAATTTTTATGAAGTAGAATATTATATACTGCATATGATAGTTTCTGAAATGGTTTCAGTAAATTTTAAGTGCATATAAATGTGAGGCTTGGTAAATTATATATCTAGTTAGTCCAATTGTCAAGGTCAATAGGAAACTGGTAATTCTATTAACTTTGATAAACAATGCAATTGTAGTATCTATCTGGGGACTAGATCTTGGGAATCTATTTACTGACAAATTTATAAGATAGAGCTATTATATCTTTACTTTTATTGTCTTACAGTAAGCTTTACAGTAGAATCCCATTACATGCTATGAAATAAGCAAATGAATGCCCAAACCTATTTCATTTGTCTCCTTGTATTACTTGAAATATAGTCTTTTTCCCACCCTGAGGATGAAGAAAGAGTAATACTTATCTGAGAGGAATTCTTAAAATCAAAGAACTGGAGTATTGAGGTTGCCATATCTTAATGGGAAATGTGACTTAATGAGTTTATTATATTATTTGTGTTCATAGAACAAAGAACACTCCCTATTTGATGAAGTAGTATAATATTAATACAAGAGCATTGGATTTAGAGTAAGAAGACTTTGATTTTACTACCTACTGTGTGACTCTCCTTATTGCATAGGATGTTGGCAAGTTCAAAAGGAAATGATGAGTGTTTGTTCATTCACTCCTTTCAGAGATATTATTGAGTTACTAGTTTATGTAAGGTATTGTGCATTAGATGCTGGGTAAAGAAAATAATGTCCTGGCCCTGATTTCACTTAACAGCCTAATGGCAGAGACAATCAGTACAGAAGTAAATTTGTGGTTACAAAGGACCATGAAGTGTGCTCTGAGAGAATAACAGTGGTGTTCAGTCGCTCAGTCATGTCTGACTCTTTGTGACCCTATGGTGGTGGTTTAATCGCTAAGTCATGTCTGACTTGTGAACGTATATAGACTGTAGCCTGCCAGACTCCTCTGTCCATGAAACTTTCCAGGCAAGAATACTGGAGTGGGTTGCCATTTTCTTCTCCAGAGGATCTTCCCAACTCCGGAGTTGAACCGGCTTCTCTTACGTCTCTCCTGTGTCTCCTGCATTAGCAGGTGGATTCTTTACCACTGAGCCATCTTGAAAGCTCAAATAACAGGGGAGGACCTGCTTTAATTAGAATGAACAGAAAAGGCCTTGCTGAGGAGGTAGCATTGATACTGGGATATAAAGAGGATTGGAGGGTTCTATACAACATAGTGGGGCTTCCCTGGTGACTCAGTGGTAAAGAATCCACCTGCCAATAAAGGAGATATGGGTTGAGAAGATCCCCTGGAAAAGGAATTGGCGACTCACTCCAATATTCTTGCCTGGGAAATCCCATAGACAGAGGAGCCTGGTGGGCTACAAACCATAGGGCTGCAAGAAGAGTTGGACACAACCTAGTGACTAAACAACAACAACATACCACATAGTAAGATGGCTTGTGTGGCGATCGTGAAGCAAGGAAGATTTTGGAGTGTTGAAGGAACTGAAAAAGGAGCAGTGTGACCGGGACATAGTAAGGTGGAAAGTCATGCAAGATGAAGTTGTAAAGGCAGGAAGATGCATGTCTTCTGGGCCAAAGTTAGCACTAGAGTTTGAATTCTGCAAACTTCTAAGACAGAAAAGAGTTTGGCATATTCAGGTACAAGAGGATGCCAATGGGACTAGAGAATGGGAGTTTGGTGAGGACAAGTAGTTCGGATTTTTTATGTTAGTAGCTGAGATTAATCTACAGAGGAGAGACTGATGATGCAGGATAACCAAAAAGTTGAAGATGGCATGGGGAGAAGAGTGGTACAAGTAGAAGACTTAGCCTTTGAGAGAGAGAGAACTTTATCCACTGTAAACAGGAAAAAGGAGAAAATGTGCTCAGATGGAGATCAGCTGATAAATTTAGTGGTGGGAAGAGGGGACATGCACGCCTCTAATGGTACTTTTTTCAATGAAGTATGGGGCAAGATCACTGGGTAGAAGGCAGAGGAGAATGGTAGGAGAGGTTTGAGTAGAGAAAAACAGATATAAAATAATTGTTCTGGAAAATAAGCTTGAGAAAGGTAATAGATTTTAAACAGGCAGTATTTAGTACTGTTTGAGGTCTGTGATCATGAATTTAAGTGTAACCTGTCAGCAAGATTGTGTGATTTCCTCTGTAAACATTCAGCTGCTCAAGTGTAAATTCAGAGCAGATAATTGAATTTATCCAGGATCAAGAATTTGCCATACTAGTTTACTGACCAGGTAAGAGAGGAAAGGGAATTCTCTGGAGGCTTAGTCGGTAAAGAATCTGCCTGCAATGCAGGACACCTGGGTTTGATCCCTAGGTCAGGAAGATCCCGTGGAGAAGGGAATGGCTTACCCACACCAGTATTCTTGCCTGGAGAATCCCTAGAATAGAGGAGCCTGGTGGGCTACATACAGACCATGGGGTTGCAAAGAGTCAGACAAGTCTGAGCGAATAAGCACACAGGAGAAGAAAGGATGGTGAGGAGGTGATTATAATGGTAGGCCATTGAATATACTGGATCAGAAGGGACAAGAAGAAGAGGTGAGAACAGACTCAATATATTGGAGCCTGTATGAAGTTCATCCATTTATTCATTCAACAAAGAATTTGAGGGGTTAAAATATACAGTGTAAATGAAAAATGTTTAAATATTAGAATTAAGTGAAAATTTTATTAAAATTAAATATAACTATAAAGTATATAACTATACATGTAAAAGACTGATGGAGCAGAGAAGACAGAAATTGTAGTACATGATATTGATTGGAAGTAAAGTGCAGTAAAAAAGACAAGGGGCTCATTGAAGACAGCGGACACATGTTTTTGGTGCAGCTAACAAAAAGAAGTTTTTAAACTTCTCAATATATTTTATGTCACTACACAATCCTTCCTCTTGCCTTTTAGAACAGGCTTCCAGCTTAAATATTCTAATAGAAAGTAGCTTCACTGTTCAAAAAGTTCTTCATTCTTGTCTTTGACCGTTTGCCTCTGGCCTCCATGGAGTTGGTCCAGGAAATACTTTTAGAATTAACCTCTTAAACTTTCCAACTGTCCTTATGAGCTAACTGTCTCATAAGAAATAAGATATAGTGCTTAAAGATATTATATCAAAATGTTAGAGAAATTTCTATTGTAATAATCATGGAAACATTTTATTTCATATGAATTATTGTTAAAAATTAATACTTGAGATTTGTGTAGAATTCTCAGATATAAAATCACTTATTTTATACTCCTCTACTCATTCACTATGCTCCTCTACTCATTCATTATGCTCATTCACATAACAAATATTCACAAGAACCTGCTATGTGCCCAGCTAAGTGCTGGTGGTGGTGGTGGTTTAGTCGCTAAGTCGTGTCTGACTCTTGTGACCCCATGGACTGTAGCCCACCAGGCTCCTCTGTCCATGGGATTTTCCAGGCAAGAATACTGGAGTGGATTTCTATTTCCTTTTCCAGGGGATCTTCCCAACCCAGGAATCGAACCCAAGTCTCCTGCATTGCAGGCAGATTCTTTACCGACTGAACTATGATGGAAGTCCAAGTTAAGTGCTAGAGATACACTATCAAACAAAACTGTAAAGGCCCTGCCCTCAACAATCTTACTTTCCTATGTGCAAACCTTATGATTATGTAGGGAGGGTATCATTACTTTCTCTTTTAGCTGATGAAAGTGAAACTCAGACTACTCAACTTGATCTAGCAACCAGATCTTCAGACCCCCCCCCCCCCCCAGTTCTGTCTGTTTTCTATTCTGCACTATTTCCTTAATAGCATGATAATACCTACCTTTAGTGATCACTTTTGGCTAAATTTGAAATTTTTTTGATCACATATTTTCCCCATGTGTCTGAATTCATTCCAGTTGTGTGTATATGCCTGTGGGATATCTTAAGAAGGTTCACCATTATTTACATCACTAGAGTATGTATTGTACTTGGTGATTTAAATTATGCTGCAAAGTTTAGGGGGAGTGAGAAGAAAAAAGCATCATCACACACAATAAAATACTTGCTCCCCCTCTCATGATTCCAGTCTTTACTACTGATCCTGTCCTTTGTTGTTGTTGTTGTTGTTGAGCTGCTAAGTCGTGTCAGACTCTGCAACCTCATGGACTGCAGCACGCCAGGCTTCCCTGACCTTAACCGTCTCTGTCCTTCACCTAGGAGCCCATTCTGCCTCTCCATGTTATTGTTAGGTGATAATCTCCTCCATTGTCCACTGATCTCTTTGCCTGCTGCCGGGGAATAATAAATTTTTCTTTACATTTCTAGGTTCTTCTGGCTGACCTAAGAATTAAAATTGACATGAGACATATTCACAGGAGAAAAACCAAAGTTCAATAACATATATACATGTGCGGACAAAAAAAATTGTTGCCTGCCAATTCTGTAAACAAAGAAATGTTGCCTGCCAGTCCAGCAAACAATGAAGGTTACCTGCATCAACCCAGCAGCCACTGTAGCCTGTGTGCCCCCAACTCCCCCTTCCCTCCCCCACTCCTTGAGGTGCCCCTTGAGGGGAATTCAGGATGGAGAAAACAGGATACCAGCCCTAGGTAGTTAAGAACCATATCAAAGGAATAATTCCAGTGAGCTCAGACTCTTGCATCTTCCCATACACAGAAAAGCACTAAAATGATTACTTGAGATGTCTGGTTTTTGTGATTAGCAGTCATCTTTTGATGTTCAACTACATTTTTTTGTTTTCAGCAAAAACTCCTATATATCCTGGCTCCTCCCTTACTTCTTGGAACAGTTCCTCAGAGCTTTCTGAGAGGCTGTTTACAGTACTCAGTAAAGTTCTCAAATAAAACGTAACTCATAACTTTTACGTTGTGCATCTTTTTTCTGTGGACATATAAGCCATAGGCAAACCGAATAACTCACCAAATGACCAAAGCCCTTACCTTAAATACCATCTTCAGCTAAAGAAAATGTTGAAGGTGGGGAGAGTAAGTTATGGGAAGTTACCTGGAAAAGCACAGCAAACGAGGGTGATTGTGATGAAGATATAAGTCCTGCTTTCTCCATTGATGAGAGTTTCTAGATATTTGGTCATCCTCTTCCCAGTACTGCCAAGGAGATACCCTTATAAATGGAAATTTTCCTTACAAATGCAATTTTTTTTTTTTTAAACTGCATCTCCTACTGGTTTTCAGTTTTTCATGTCTACTGTTTCTTAGAAAATAACCCACTGAAGATAATGAATATTCCAAAGAGTCTTTGGGTGGCAAATTCTGCTCTCTAGGCCACCATCACACCTATTGCCAATTTAGGCAAAATTGCTTTGGCCTTTCCCTCCTAATTTCCCTAGACCAATATTTGCCAGGTATATGAATTTCTGTGCGTCTCAGGTAGCTCCGCTGTACTTGAGGAAATTTAGGATTACAGCTGAGTGTTCAGATGCCATTGCCTTACTTAAACCTATTTTGAGGCATTTTTAAATCTCTCATGCTCCTTAGCTAAATCATATCAATCTGATCATCAGGAAATATCTCAGTCTTATCCTTTTCTGTTTCTATTGCCACCACTCTAATTCAGGGCCCTGTCATGCATATACCCTTAACTCCTTTTCCTCCTCTCACTTCTTTTTATTCACTTGATAAAATCACAATCTTTCTGTAAAACTAGTAACTTTCTACCTACTATGTGCTTGTACCCATGCAGTGAAATAAGCTAGCGAAAAACACATGACTTGGTCTCACTTTATTTTTTTAATGTAAATTTATTTATTTTAATTGGAGTTAATTACTTTACAATATTGTATTGGTTTTGCCATACATCAACATGAATCCACCACAGGTATACACGTGTTCCCCATCCTGAACCCCCCTCTCTCCTCCCTCCCCGTACCATCCCTCTGGGTCATCTCAGTGCACCAGCCCCAAGCATCCAGTATCATGCATTAAAAATAATACATTTGGTCTCACTTGAAGTTCATGACCACAGAGCTAAAGTTAGATCCTTTAATGTTACCATCCTAGTCCATTTCCTCCCTCCTTTTTTCTGGGTATTTTTTTCATACATTCTCTCTCCCTAAACCCCCATCCTCACTCTCTACTGAGATTTTTCCTTCCTATATTTGCATTGTATTTAAGAGTTTACAAAGTACTTTGGCAGGCCTTTTCTGACAATCTCTCCCTCATCTGTCCTAGGAAATGGCTAGTTTGAAGAGCATTCTTTAGAGTAAATAATTTTTGTTATTCAGTTGGTTCTAGTATTTAGTTTCTGAGAAGGCAATGGCACCCCACTCCAGTACTCTTGCCTGGAAAATCCCATGGAAGGAGGAGCCTGGTAGGCTGCAGTCCATGGGGTCGCAAAGAGTCAGACACAACTGAGCGACTTCACTTTCACTGTTCACTTTCATGCATTGGAGAAGGAAATGGCAACCCACTCCAGTGTTCTTGCCTGGAGAATCCCATGGATGGAGAAGCCTGGTGGGCTGCCATCTATGGGGTTGCACAGAGTCGGACACAACTGAAGTGACTTAGCAGCAGCAGCAGCAGTATTTAGTTGATCTGTCTGGAGTTCAGAAATCGTCACCATTTACACTTCACAGATCAACCTGTGATTGTATTTCTGGTTTTGAAAAAGGAGGATCCTCATACCTCACTCACAAGAACATTGTGTGAGCATTTGTGCTTTGATTTGCTTAAATCTTAGAGTACAAAGAAACAGACTTGCCATCCACATTCTTTGCTAGGTTAATACACAACACCACAAAAAGATAACCTCCTTGGTCTGGAGATTCTGTGGTTACTTTTTGGGGTCCAAAGTATATGATCTACAGTTTGATATTCAAGAAAAGTACCATTCGTGCTGTAGCCTGGACAAACAGTGGTGTGCCCTGTTTTAATATCTCTTCATGTATTAAACTGACATTTTCAGAGCAAATAAAATAATGAACTTTAATTTTCTAAAATTATTCCTTTCTTTACCAGAGTTCTTTTTGTTAAGCAGACCCTTGGAAGATTCTAAATGATTTGACTGATAGAAATTTGGTTTATACCACTTTCCAAGAACATATCTTTTGTGAAAAATGAGCTACACTTGTACAGGCAGGCCCTGATTTTTGACCTCCATGATGTTCCTAGAAGCTGCATCATAAAATGGATCATATTATCCTACAGGAACAATATTATAATTAGAGATAATGTGCCTGACCAGTCTCCTCATCATATAAATCATAGATATAATCAACAATGTGGCATAAAAGCAAAGAAATAGGAACTATAAATCTAATTATTTAAAGTAGTAAAAATTATGCACCAAGTCTTAGAAAATGGAAATAAATATTGTATATGCAGGGGACATCAATGCATTATAAACTGCATAAGTCATTTAAAATATTGTGTAGTAAATTTTACTAAAAAATAACCTACTGGCCTCAAGAAATCTATTTTCAGTAATAAATCAATGTTATTTTGCTATTCTGTGGAGTTGGGGGTAGTGAAGGATCTAAATGATCTAACCTTGGTTCTCAAACCTGGCAATGCCTAAGAATCTCCTGAGAAGTTATGAACATGAAAATTTCTGGTCTCAAACCCCAGAGACTCTAAGTAGGGCTGGGGTAGGGATGGGGGACAATGCTATGTATATTTGAAAAGTCCCTAGGTGATTCTAGTGGCCAAGTTTAGAACCCTAGACATGGATATGTCAGTACCTATTTTTCCTTTTCCTCTCTCTTTTTTTTTTTTTTCAGTAGGCTGATAATGATTAAAATAATTCCACTAACCATAAAATTTGTAAAGAGATAAGTTTAATAAGTGTTTCCAAGGTGTCTTCCATTGGAAAACAGTTTGAAAAGTAAAGAGTGTCTAGAAATTTGAAAAGTGTTTTAATAAGGCAGGACTAACTCCACAATTCTCTACTCACCCACTCCTGTGTCTTTCAGCACTTGGAAGAAATGCATGCTGTTAAATCCTATCTTAGGAAGTGACAGTTTTTGGACAGCCATCAAGAGTTTTTCACAGTTGATTGGGAAGCAATAAAAATTGCTAGGTCATTAATCACTAGTCTTTTGTAAAGGAGCTGTACATGTCACCTAATAGAGATATTTATATAAGGTCATTCTTCCCTTGTAGACTGAGAACTCCGTAAAGGCAAAGACTAGGTCTTACACAGCCTTTATTTTCCCCTGTAAATCAGTACACACAGAATGAACTCAGTACAGTCGACCCTTGAACAACATAGGGATTAGGAGGGCTGACCCCTTGCTCAGTCAAAAATCTGAGTATAGTTGGCCCTCTCTGTCTAAGGATGGTGTAGTACTGTAGTATTTACTTTTGAAAAAAATCCCAATGTAAGTGGACCGACTCACGACTCAGTTCAAACCCATGTTGTTCAAGGGCCAATAGTAAATATTTTTAGAATAGTGAATTATCATACCTCCCCCAACTGGGAAGACAGGCATGAGATGGTATTTCCTGGCTACTACTTATGCACTTTTTTTTTTGTCCACATCATGTGGCATACAGGATCTTAGTCCCCTGATCAGGGATCAAACCCATGCCCCCTGCAGGGAAAGTGTGAATTCTTAACCACTGGACTGCAAGGGAAGTCCTGTGCTTGTGCACTTGCGAGAAAATCTTTCTCTGGACAAGTCCTGACATGTAAGCCTAAATTTTATTACCACAGCAGTTAGACTTCTTGTTGTTGTTGTTCAGTTGCTAACTTGTAGTGTCCAACTCTTTGTGACCCCATGGACTGCAGCATGCTAGGCTTCCCTGTCTGTCCTTCACTATCTCAAACTTATGTCCACTGAATCAGTGATGCCATCCAACCGTCTCAACCTCTGTTGTCCCCTTCTGCCTTCAGTCTTTCCCAGCATCAGGATCTTTTCCAATGAGTCAGCTCTCCACATCAGGTGGCCAAAGTATTGGGGCTTCAGCTTCAGCATCAGTCTTTCCAATGAATATTCAGGGTTGATTTCCTTTAGGATTGATTGGTTTGATCTCCTTGAGGTCCAAGGAACTCTTAAGAGGCTTTTCCAGTACCACAGTTTGAAAGTATCAGTTCTTTGGTGCTCAGCCTTCGTTATGGTTCAACTCTCACATCCATACATGACTACTGGAAAAACCGTAGCATTGACTATATAGACCTTTGTTGGCAAAGGGATGTCTCTGCTTTTTAATACACTGTCTAGGTTTGTCATAGCTTTTCTTCCAAGGAGCAAGCATTTAAATCTACCCTTTGGTACTTAGGGAAGTTGTAGGAGGCTAATACCTTTAAACTGCACATAACAAATGGGGGACCTGGTAAAGCGTTTGTTCCCAGGAAGGCCCCACTGAGTCCTGCTCAGTTTCAGAACCTAAGCTGGATAAGGAAAGAAGAGGAAATCAGTGAACTGAAGATTTTGATGATCTGAAAAAATGGTGATAGTGAAAATAGTTGAGCCAGAAACCTGGAAGATTTCAGATAATGTCATATTTTAATTAGTGATTTTGGAGGAGTGTTAATGGGTAATGATAGCAAGGTATAGGGAGTAGGTGGCTGACATGGAATGAAGGAGAGTCATTGAAGATGAGGAAGTTAAGGAACTGAGAAGTCAGTGTATTAGATAGGCTATCCCACACTTTCATTAAATTAATCTTCCTTTTAAGTGGTAATTAAATATACCCCATTCCCGCCAATTTTTACTTAAAAAAAATCATTTGGAAGCAAAGTTATTACAGTGAGTTGAATGCATTCTAAAGTCTGAGGCAATTCATGAGAGCTAACAATGTTCAATAATTGTTTCCTCCCTGTTCAGTAGTTTTACTATGAAACTTATTGTCTGAACCAAGCTTTTTTTTAGGTGGAGGGTGGGTTATTGGTGTTCGCAAGAGATGTTTAAATGTCAGCTCTAGGATAGCTATGCTATGTTATTCAAAGTCCATTCTCCAGGGAATTTGAAGAGCTCTCAGAATGGACATGTTAACTTAGCTGTTGCAGTAAGAAAGATGTGTGAATTTTCAATTTCTGCCTCTGTGCTATCTCCTTTGTCTTGGTATATACTCAGGTTCCAACTTCTGGAAAACATTTCTTCAAACCTTGCTTCCCAGTCAAGCTTTCATTGCTATAAACATTTACTTTTTCTTTATTTATTGAAAAGAGCTATTTTTCTTGAAATATATTGAGAAAAGCCATAATCTTGTCATAATAACATACAGCTTTTGTCTTTTGAGGGTATACTGTTTTCTGTTTGTGTATATGTATAGCTTTTTTCACAGTATTAAACATAGACTGTAAGTCTCATGAAGATCAAGTCCTGTCTATTTTGTCTGCCACTGTATATGTAGTATGTGCATATCACGTTAGGAGGGACTCCATAATTAAACATCAAATGAATGGATGGTGTGCATTTCAAATAAATTTTTTTCTATTTAACCTTACTCTACTTTTTTCTATTAAACATGTATTTAACAAGTATTGTTTTACTATATTATATATTAGTAAACTATTTTGGACATTTCAAATAGTTTACAAATTTTTATGATTACTGACAACAGTGAAATGTACATCTTCCTGCATTCATGTATTTGTTTACTATTATTCTTTTGTTGAAATGCTTTTAAGATAAATTCCAAGGAATGGGATTACTAATTAAACGGGTATGAGCATTTTTTAATCTGTTCAGCTTATTCAAAGAATTGTACAAAAGTCACCAAAGGCTTCCTAATGGCCAAATCAACCTACTTGTTCTAAGAAAGTTCTTGACTTCTCTTTCAATATTTAACACTATTTTTTCATCACCCTTTTACAACTCTTTCCTCTCTTGGCTTGATGACATGGCATTATTTTGATTCTCTTTCTACCTCCCTGGCTGATTTTCTTCCTTGGAAACCACCCCCCAGTGTAACTTTTCCCAAGATTTTCTCCTATTTGCTCTAACACTATTATCTCTATATTAATAATTCCCAAACCTATGTCTTTACCCTGACCTCTTTCTTAAGTTCCAGGCTTACATTTCTTGATATCTCATCAGTGTCCAAGACGATATACTCATCATGTCTAAAAATGAATTAATTTTACTTTTCCAATCAGTTTTCCCTAACCATTCTATCTCTGCTAATGCTGCTTCCATTTCTTGAGTCTGGACACCATGAAAGCACTACAGTTCTTTTTCCTTCCTTGCGTTATCCATTCTGTCAGTTGCCCTGTTATATAAATTCTAATTCTTCACTGTCCCTTGTTTCTCTCCCTTTGTTTTTCCTGAACTTACTCATTCATTCAATAAACGTTTATTGAGAACTACCATGTACCAGGCCCTAAGGCACTGAGGGTTTATCAGTGAACACAACAGACAAAAATCCTGGCCCTCTTGGAGCTGATATTCTAGTGGAAGAAGACATACAAGCAGATAAGTAAAATGTATAGAATTTCAGATGACAAAAGTTATATGGAGAAAAATTAGGAAAGTTGGATAGGGAATATGGTTACAAGAGGTGTATGTGCTTACAATTTTAAATGGTATACTCCAGGAAAGCTTACTTAGAAGGTGACATTTGAAGAGTTCAGAGGCTTCCCTGATAGTTCAATTGGTAAAGAATCCACCTGCAATGCAGGAGACCTTAGTTTGTTTGATTCCTGGATCGGGAAGATCCCCTGAAGAAGGGAATGGCTACCCACTCCAGTATTCTTGGGTGGGCTTCCCTGTGGCTTAGCTAGTAAAGAATCTGCCTACAATGCAGAAGACCTGGGTTAGATCCCTGGGTTGGGAAGATCCCCTGGAGAAGGGAATGGCTACCCACTCCATAATTCTGGCCTGGAGAATTCTGTGGACTGCATAGTCCATGGGGTCACAAAGAATCAGACACAACTGAGTGATTTTCACTTTCGCTTCCTGGAGATAGCCAGGCAGAGAGCGAGGAGACAAGTGGAGCATTACAGACAGAAAGATCACCAAGTTTTTATACTAAGATGGGGGAGAACATAAACGCTCCAGAAATAGCAAAGTGGCATTCTGACTGAAGCAGAGTGAGTAAAAGGAAGAATAGTTGGAAGTGAGATCAGAGACATGAGGGGAGAGGTCCAAATCATGTAGGGTTATGTAGGCCATTGGAAAAACTTTGGCTGTTTACTAGGAGTGAAATGGGAAGCCATTGGAGGGTTTTGAGCAAAGAAACAAGCTGACTTGCCTTTTTTGAAAAGATGCTCAACATCACTCATTATCAGAGAAATGCAAATCAAAACCACAATGAGGTACCATTTCACGCCAGTCAGAATGGCTGTGATCCAAAAGTCTACAAGCAATAAATGCTGGAGAGGGTGTGGAGAAAAGGGAACCCTCTTACGCTGTTGGTGGGAATGCAAACTAGTACAGCCACTATGGAGAACAGTGTGAAAATTCCTTAAAAAACTGGAACTAGAACTGCCATGCTGCTGAGCTGCTAAGTTGCTTCAGTCGTGTCCAACTCTGTGCAAACCCATAGACGACAGCCCACCAGGCTCTGCCGTCCCTGGGATTCTCCAGGCAAGAGCGCTAGAGTGGGTTTTGAAAGTGAAAAAAGAAAGTGAAGTTGCTCAGTCGTGTCTGACCATACAACCCAGCAATTCCACTGCTGGGCATACATACCGAGGAAATCAGAATTGAAAGAGACACATGTACCCCAATGTTCACTGCAGCACTGTTTATAATAGCCAGGACATGGAAGCAACCCAGATGTCCATCAGCAGACGAATGGATAAGAAAGCTGTGGAATATTACTCAGCCATTAAAAAGAATACATTTGAATCAGTTCTAATGAGGTGGATGAAACTGGAGCCTATTATACAGAGTGAAGCAAGCCAGAAAGAAAAACACCAATACAGTATACTAACGCATATAATGGAATTTAGAAAGATGGTAACGATAACCCTGCATGCGAGACAGCAAAAGAGACACAGATGTATAGAACAGTCTTTTGGACTCTATGGGAGAGGGCAAGGGTGGGATGATTTGGGAGAATGGCATTGAAACATGTGTATTATCATGTGAAATGAATCGCCAGTCCAGGTCTGATGCATGATACAGGGTGCTCAGGGCTGGTGCACTGGGATGATCCAGAGGGAAGGGATGGGGAGGGAGATGGGAGGGAAGTTCAGGATGGGGAACACGTGTAAGCCCGTGGCGGATTCATGTCAATGTATGGCAAAACCAATACAATGTTGTAAAGTAATTGGCCTCCAATTAAAATAAATAAATTTGTATTAAAAAAAGTAAAAATCAGGATAACTCTGGCAGCTCGATTAAGGCTAGACTGTAGTGGGACAAGGATAGAAGCAGGGAGTAGGGAAGGAAACTACTGCAGTAAGCCAGGTGAGATTTGATGATGGCCTGGAGTAGGGTAGTGGTAGTGAAAGCGGTGAAAGATTATTGGATTCTGGATTTGCTATTGATTGGATGTGGAATGTGAAAGGAAACAGAGGACTCAAGGATGACTTCAAAAGTTTGGCCCTAAACTGGGAAGAATGAGTTTTAAAATTACTATTTATATGTTTTATCTCTTGTTTCTTAGAAATTCTGTTATCTTATTTTGTATTATATTGTATTATACCATATTATATTCTATTCCTTAATTAATTTTCAGCTGTGTCAGGAAGTAGTCTTAATAAATGTTGACTTTTTTCCTGGCCTATCTCCTCACTCCAGTTCATCCTTTATAAAGTGAGGCACTAATTATATGGCTGTCTTCGGTGGCTTCTGCTGCTGCTGCTAAGTTGCTTCAGTCGTGTCCGACTCTGTGACCCCAGAGATAGCAGCTCACCAGGCTCCCCTGGCCCTGGGATTCTCCAGGCAAGAACACTGGAGTGGGTTGACATTTCCTTCTCCAATGCATGAAAGTGAAAAGTGAAAGTGAAGTCGCTGTTGTGTCCAACTCTTAGCGATCCCATGGACTGCAGCCTACCAGGCTCCTCCATCCATGGGATTTTCCAGGCAAGAGTACTGGAGTGGGGTGCCATTGCCTTCTCCGCAGTGGCTTCTAATTGCATGTAATTCAGCAGACTAACTCCTGTCTTGTACTGGAGGCCCTCCATAGTATGAGCCCAACCTATTTCTGTAGCTCTATCCTTCACTGTTCCCTTCTGTGTTCCATATAAATTGGCCTACTGCTCCTTGAATGTAATGTTATAGATCAGCATCTAACATTATAGATCGTGCTTATTTGGTATACCATAATGATTAAGAACAGAGTCTGTAACTTGGACACCCCAGGTTTGAATCGTGGTTCCATTTCTCCTGTGCTTTTGGGTAGTTTATCTTCCTTCAGTTTTCTATCTGTAAAATAGGGACAACAGAAATTCACTTCATAGAGATGTTTTGAAGCCGAAAGTAACTTGTGTATTAGGCATTTAGTACCTGACATGTTAAGTGAGCTAACTGTTAGCTACTATTGTTGTTATTATTTTTGTTTATCCCCATTCCTAAGTGATATCAATTCCTTGAGGGCAGGGATTTTTGTCTGTTTTGTTTACTGCTCTATCTCCAGTAACTACAACAGTACCTGACACATGATAAACTCTCAGTAAATATTTGTGGAGTGAATGATTGCAGTTTCCTTAGCCTGAGATGCCTACTGTTGCTGCATCTTCTACTCTCTTAAGAATCTGCCTAGCATGTAAGGCTCATCATGAATGCCATTTATTCCATGGAATGCTTTGTGATTTTCTGATTCTTTTCTGCATACTAAACTTAATCTCTCATTTCTTTGAACTCCCATGATATCTTGTTTATGCTTTTCCTAGATCTCTTACTTTCATCTTAGTCATTTGTATTCAGTCTTTCTCATTAAATTTTGAAAGCACAGACTGTGTATTACTCATTATATCCTCTTTAGTGTCTAATATAATGCCTTGAACACAGTAGATGCTCAATAAACATTTACTGATTAAAAGTGAATTTGTTCTCCTATGTATATACTTAGTTTTATATGAATTTTCAGGTTTCTAAGTCATGCTTCCAAAGTATTTAATCTCTATGCAATTTGTTTCTTTAGGTTATTCTGAATGTTCCAGCTTAAAAGACTAATTTTTTTTTAAATCTGTGTTTGCTGAGGTGAATTTATCTTAATTAAGCTTTGTTTTAATTGCCTAAGGACTTTGTACCACATCATAAATTGTTCTGATGGTAAAGGAGAGGTTTTATTAAATATGGTATCCCACAGCAGGAATTCAGTGGGCTAATAACTTCACCTGAGAACTAGGATAGAGAAAAAAAGGCTTTGTATCGATGAAGTGTGTGTCACAAAATCCATACACTTAAGCTCATGAACTTTACAGGGTAAGTTCTTCAGGTTCTTCAAATCCATACTCATAATTTATTTACGCATTATTGTGCTTAAATCATGATTATCGGATTTGCCAGCCAACAGCTATGAAGAGGCAGTTTAGAAATGTTAGAAAGGCTCATAATAGATAGTAGGAGGGAAAGACAGCTGATTATAGGTATGGAGTCAGAAAAATCATAACACAGGCCAAGGACTGATAACAGTGTGCGACTAATAGCCCTTTATTACTGAAATAAGCCTTGAGGGCATCAGTGTGTTATAATTCTGTACAGTAAATGTTGTTCACAAAAATGACCCAAATTTATAAAAAAAACTAAATGGTGACCATCTACCTTATTATGCTTATAAAGATAAATAGTGAGTATGTGTTTAGATTTCTGTCCAACAGATGAAACACTTTGTTTCTGAAGTATGTTTAAACTCTTAACTAGGTAGATAATTTGGATAGCTCATTCCTGAGAGGTTTTCCTGCGTTAATGTATTCTTTCCTGTTCAACTCCCTCTAACTAGAATTGAAATACAATGGTGAAGCAGCAAGGACAGTAAATCCATAAAAATGAATTGTTCACTCACACTACATTTATAACATAGGAAATATGATTATAGAACAGATGTTGACTGACTGAAATGCTGTATGCTCAATCATGTTAGTGTTTATTTGATAAGGAATGCCATTTGTTTAGCTTCGCTCATTTATTCAGTGACTGTGGCCTGGAGTTTTATTAGATGTTGTATGGCTGTACATCTCTACCCATCAGAATGCTCAGAGAATGTGAACTTGAATGAGACTAGGTAAGAACTTAGTACTTTTTAGCTTGGACAGTAAAGCTGGAAAGAAGTATGTATTTTAGAAGATTTTCGATTTTAAACCTTTTGGTTTTATCTTATTTCATTTACATATGGGTGCTAGAACAAAGAAACAAGAGTTTGGTAGTATTCATTACTTGATTAGCTTTTTTTCCTGAAATTTGCATCTTCTTAAAATTCTTTTCAGTGACTAGCTACAGAGAGAGAGAACCAACAAAATTTCCTGAAATGGAACCATTTACAACTGATGTGTTTCTGAATAATGGAGAAAACTAAGATTTAATTTTAAAAGTACTGCAATCCTAAACAGCTCTTTTATTTGAAATAAATTATTCAACCAATTTTTCATTTTCCCTTGGAGCCAGTTAACAAATATCTTTTGTGTTATAGCAAGATCACAGCAAATGATTTCATGGGAACATTCATTCAAATGTTGTATTTTATTAGTTGATAATATCTGAGCTTTTATGCTATAGAAACAAGTACAATATATATTTGAATGAATAGATTTGAGACCTAGATAATTTGGAAGAATCATTTCAAAATTTTTATTAACTGTGACATCTAGAACTGTCATTTTAGACTATATTGCAACGTACTGTACAATTCAAGATACAGTGTAAAAGAGTTCAAAAATTAAGACCATAAGAGAATGGACTTATGGACACAGTAGGGGAAGGAGACCGTGGGACAAATGGAGAAAGTAGCATGTACAATATTGTAAAGTAATTAGCCTCCAACTAAAATAAATAAATTTAAGTTAAAAAAATAAAAAAAATATGTACTGTAATGTGTAAAATAGATAGCAATATATTTTAGAAAGAAGTTTCCTCATTTTTAAGAATAAAATAAATAGGATTCTAGCACCCTCACTCAAATACTTTTGGGTATATTGTACCCTCCTGAGAAAGGCAGAAGAGGATTTTTAATTGTTGCCAACACAGATGATAACCTCTTGTAGATAACCTCTACAAGCTACATAACCAAACTAAAGTCAGTTGAGAAGAATGTGGCGGGTTATATAAACGTGATATTTTATGTGACATTACAGATTTCTTATACTCTCTATAAATAGACTTGAACAGTTTATTAATTTATTTAAAAATCACAAAAATAAACGCAATGCACATTAACATAAATAGCATTTTGAATGAACAATAACTATAATGTCTAGCTTCATCACAATATCATCAAAACACATTATTTTTTTAATTTATTTTTTAATTGGAAGAAAATTGCTTTACAATGTAGTGTTGGTTTCTGCCATACAATAATGTGAATTGGATACAACTATAGATGTATCTCCTTCCTCTTGAGCCTCCTACCCCTCCCCTCATGCAATCACTTTAGGTCATCACAGAGCGCCAGGCTGGGCTGCCTGTGTTATATAGCAACTTCTTCAGTTCAGTTCAGTTCAGTTGGTCAGATGTTCAGTTCAGTTCAGTTCAGTTCAGTTGGTCAGATGTGTCCGACTCTTTGCAACCCCATGAATCACAGCATGCCAGGCCTCCCTGTCCATCATCAACTCCCGGAGTTCACTCAGACTCAAGTCCATCGAGTCAGTGATGCCATCCAAACATCTCATCCTCTGTCGTCCCCTTCTCCTCCTGCCCCCAATCCCTCCTAGCATCAGAGTCTTTTCCACTGATCTATTTGGCACTTGATAGTGTATATTCTCGATGCTACTTCCCTGGTGGCTCAGCTGGTAAATAATCTGCCTGAAATGCAGGAGACCTGGGTTTCGTCCTGGGTTGGGAAGATCCCCTGGAGAAGGGAATGGACACTCACTCAAGCATTCTGGCCAGGAGAATTCCATGGATTTTCACTTTCTTCGTTAGTCCCACTCTCTCCTACCTCACTGTGTCCATAAATCCCAACTCTATTCCTTCCCTGCATATAGGTTCATCAATACCATTTTTCTAGATTTCATTTATATGAGTTCAGTTCAGTTGCTCAGTTGTGTCCGACTCTTTGTGACACCATGGACTGCAGCATGCCAGGCTTCCCTGTCCATCACCAACTCCCGGAGCTTACTCAAACTCATGTCCATTGAGTCGGTGATGCCATCCAACAATCTCATCCTCTGTTGTCCCCTTCTCCTCCCACCTTCAATCTTTTCCAGCATCAGGGTCTTTTCCAATGAGTGTTCTTCACATCAGGTGGCCAAAGTATTGGAGTTTCAGCTTCAACATCAGTCCTTCCAATGAATATTCAGGACTGATCTCCTTTAGGATGGACTGGTTGGATCTCCTTACAGTCCAAGGGACTCTTGAGTCTTCTCCAACACCTCAGTTCAAAAGGATCAATTCTTCGGCACTCTGCTTTCTTTATAGTCCAACTCTCACATCCATTCATGACTACTATAGCCTTGACTAGACGGCAAAGTCATGCCTTGCTTGTTGCTTGTTTGCCTTGACTTGTTGGCAAAGTAATGTCTCTGCTTTTTAATATGCTATCTAGGTTGGTCATAACTTTCCTTCCAAGGAGTAAACATCTTTTAATTTCATGGCTGCAGTCACCATCTGCAGTGATTTTGAAGCCCAGAAATATAAAGTCAGCCACTGTTTCCACTGTTTCCCATCTATTTCCCATTAAGTGATGGGACCAGATGCCAAGATTTTAGTTTTCTGAATGTTGAGTTTTAAGCCAGCCTTTTCTCTCTCCTCTTTCACTTTCATCAAGAAGCTCTTTAATTCTTCTTCACTTTCTGCCATAAGGGTGGTGTCATCTGCATATCTGAGGTTATTGATATTTCTCCCAGCAATCTTGATTCCAGCTTGTGCTTCATCCAGCCCAGCATTTCTCATCATGTACTCTGCATATAAGTTGAATAAGCAGGGTGACAACATACAGCCTTGACATACTCATTTCCCAATTTGGAACCAGTGTGTTGTTCCATGTCTAGTTTTAACTGTTGCTTCTTGACCTGCATACAGATTTCTCAGGAGGCAGGTAGGGTGGTCTGGTATTTCCATCTCTTTCAGAATTTTCCACAGTTTTTTGTGATCCACACAGTCAAAGGCTTTGACATAGTCAACAAAGCAGAAGTACATGTTTTTCTGGAACTCTCTTGCTTTTTTGATGATCCGATGGATGGTGGCAAATTTGATCTCTGGTTTCTTTGCCTTTTCTAAATCCAGCTTGAATGTCTGGAAGTTCATGCTTCAGGTACTGTTGAAGAATTTTGAGCTTTACTTTTCTAGTGTGTGAGATGAGTGCAATTGTGTGGTAGTTTGAGCATTCTTTGGCATTGCCTTTCTTTGGGATTAGAATGAAAACTGACCTTTTCCAATCCTGTGGCCATTGCTGAGTTTTCCAAATTTGCTCACTATTTTATGAGTTAATATATGATATTTGTTTTTCTCTTTCTGACTTACTTTACTCTGTAACAGACTCTGGGTTCATCTACCTCACTAGAACTGACTCAAATTCATTCTTTTTATGGCTGAGTAACAGTCCATTGTACCTATGTACCACAGCTTATTTATCCATTCATCTGTTGATGAACATCTACGTTACTTCCATATACTGGCTATTGTAAATAGTACTGCAATAAATATTGGAGTACATATGCCTTTTAGAATAAGTTTTCTCAGGGTATATGTCTAGTAGTGGGATTGGTGGGTCACATGGTATATTTATTCTTAATTTATTAAGGAATCTCCATACTATTCTTCATAATGGCTTTACCAGTTTACATTCCCACCAACAGTGTAAGAGGTTCCCCTTTTCTCCACATCCTCTCCAGCGTTTATGGTATGTAGATTTTCTGATGATGACCATTGGTGATACCTCATTGTAGTTTTGATTTGCATTTCTCTAATAATCAGTGATTTTGAATATCTTTTCATGTGTTTATTGGCCAATAGTATGTCTTCTTTGAAGAAATATCTGTCTAGGTCTTCTGCCCATTTTTTGATTGAGCTGTTTATTTTTCTGATATTGAGCTGTATGGGCTGCTTTATAATCTGTGTGTGTATGTATATATATGTATGTGTATATATATATATATATTTGTTGTGTAATCCATACCAAAATGGCAGCAATTTTACTCACCACAGTTTTTATGTCAAACAACAGCTTTATTAAGATAAAATTCCCATACCATATTCTTCACTCACTTAAAGTATATAATTCAATGATTTTTAGTATATTCACAGAATAATACAACTATTGTCAAAATTAACTTTTGAGTCACAAAATAGCCTTGTATCCACAACCTGTCATTTCCCCATTTCCCCCTAATCTTTCTATCCTCCAATCCCTAGAATTATTATTCTACTTACCGTCTCTATAGATTGGATTATTCTGGACATTTCATATAAATGGAATCACATAATGTGTTTTTGTAAGTATTGTCTTTTCAATTTAGCCTATTTTCAAGGTCATTCATGTTGTAGCATGAATCAGTATTTCATTCTTTTTATGGATAAAGAATATTCCATTGTACAGTTTTTACAGTTTGTTTATCCCTTCATTAGTAGATGGATATTTGGGTTGCTTCCACTTTTTGACTATTATGAATAATGCTGCTGTGAACATTTATTTACATGCTTTTGTTTGTACATTTGTTTTGAGTTCTCTTGAGTATATACCTAGGAGTGGAATGTCTAGTTCATATGATAACTCTGTGTTTAACCTTTTGAGGAGTCACCAACCTGTTGGACAGAGGAGCCTGGTGGGCTACAGACCATGGGGTCACAAAGAGTCGGACATGACTGAATGACTAAGCACCACCTCTTTTAAGGTGATTGTACCATGTAATGTTCCCAGAAGGAATATATGAGAGCTCTAATTTTTCCACATCCTCCCTGGCACTTGTTATTATATCTTTTTTATTTTATTCATCCTAATAAGTCTGAAGTGATGTATTTCCCTAAACATTTGTGATACTGAGCATCTCTTTTATGCATTTACTGGCTAATTATATATGTCCTGTAGAGAAATGTTTGCCCAAATCCTTTGCCTATTGAGTTGTAGGAGTTCTTTATGTAATCTGAAGATAAATTTCTTATCAGATATATGTATGACTTGCAAATATTTCCTCCAATTCTGTGAGCCAGTTTTTTTCACGTTCTTAATGGTGTCCTTTGTAGCATAAAAAAATTTTAATTTTGATAATGTCCACTTTATCTATTTTTTCATTTGTTGTTTGTCCTATTGCCTAACTGAAGTTCACAAGTATTTACTCCAGTATTTTCTTCTAAGGATTTTATAGTTTTAGCTCTTACACTGAAAATTGTGATCCATTTTGAGTCAATATTAGTATATGTTGTGAAGAAGGGATCCAACTTTTTTCTTTTGCACATAGGCATACCCAACACCACTTGTTTATAGACTATTATTTTTCCCCATTGAATGGAATTGTCTTGGTACCCTTGTGAAAAATCAATTGATTGTGAATGTAAGGATTTATTTCTGGACTCTCCATTCTCCTCCGTTGATCTATATGTCTATCCTTAGGCCAGTCCCACTGATAAATAAATATGTCTATCCTTATGCCAGTACCACACTGTCTTGCTTACCTTGTAGCTTTGTAGTAAGTTTTGAAATCAGAAGGTGTGAGTCCTCTTTGTTCTTTTTCAAGATTATTTTGGCTGTTATATGCCCCTTGAATTTCCGTAACAGTGTTAAGATTAGCCTGTCAGTTAGCAAAGATTCTGGCTAGGATTTTCACAGGGAGTATATTTTTCCAGCTTTATTGCAATATAATTGACAGATAAGATTGTGTGAATTTAAGATATATAACTTATGATTTGATATATGTATATATTACAAAATAAATACAACAATAAAATTAGTTAACACATCTATTACCTCACAGTTTCCTTTTTTTTTTTTTTTTTGTATGTGTTTCAAGGACTTTTAGGATATATTCTCTTGGCAAGTTTCAAATGTACAATATATAGTATTGTTGACTAGAATCACTATGCTATTCAGTAGATACCCAGAACTTTCTGGAAGTTTCTACCCTTTGACTCTGACAATCTCCACTATTCCCCACCACTCACTTCTCCCTCCCCACTCCCTTTGCAACCACCAATCTACTCTTTCTTGTGTTCAGAATTTTTTCAGATTCACCATATAAGTGAGATCATGTGGTATTTATCTTTCTCTGATTTAATTCACTTAAGACCATGCCCTCCAGGTTTATGTATGTGTCACAAATGGCTGTATTTCCTTCTTATTTTATGGTTGAATAATATCCTATACATATAATTATCAAATTTTTCTTTATCCATTCATCCATTGAAAGATGTTTAGATTGTTTCTATGTTTTGGCTATTGTGAATAATGCTGCTATGAACATGGGGGTTGTAGATATCTAATTGAGACAGTGATTTAATTTCCTTTGGGTATTGTAGGATTGCTGGATCATATGGTAGTTCTGGTTTCAATTTTTTGAGGAACCTCCATATTGTTTTCCATAGTGAGTATACTAATTTATATTCCCACCAACATTGCATAAGTGTTCCCTTTTCTCCACATCCTCGCCAACATTGGTTTATCTCTTTTGTCTTTTTGATAATGTTACTGAATTGGTTGACCCCATGCCAGGGTCCTAGCCCAGGCCACAACTCCCTCTCTCAGCCAGAGAGATTTTTTTCCAATTGAATTCACACAGCCAATAACAAAACTGATGCTGAGATTGGAACAGCACAAGCTTTATTCAGTGACCAAACAATGGAGTATCAGGAACCTAGTTCACAAATCAACTTCTCAACCCAGTTTGGGTGAAGATATCAAATATATAGGAGGGTCAAGGTTAAAGGGAGGGACTTGGAGAGAGTGGGAGTAAAATATATTCATGACTTATCTGAGAACAAGGGTTTGATTTGGACCTGGAACTGATAAAACTTTCCCTTTCAGTCCTTGAAGGGGCATTTCCGATTGTTGTCCTGGCAATAAGTCTATTGTCATGGCACAGTTGGTGTGTGTCATTTAGCATGATAAAGTATTTCAATGAGCCTATACTGAGGATCAAAGTCTACTGGAAGTCATATCTTCCACCATCTTGGGGATAGTTGGTTCTAACCAGTTCTTCTTTGTTTTCTCTTTGCAGCTTCCTCCTGAAACTTAGCTAAGAGTAATTGATTTCTATTTGAGGAGAGGCAGGGGTATGATTCTGGGGCAGTAGCCTTGGTAACGATAATAGCCTTTGTAACAAGAGTGAGGGGATATCTCATTGTGGTTTTTATTTGCATTTTCCTGATGATTAATGATGTTGTATACCTTTTCCTGTATCTGTTGGCCATTTGTATATCTTCCTCTAGAAAATGTCTTTATAAGTTCCTTTGCCCAGTTTTGAACTGGATTATGTATTCATTTTCATTTTGGTTTTGATGCTAACTATTTTAAATAATTATTTAAAAGTTTCATTTCCAATTGTTTATTATAAGTATAGACGACTAATTTTTTTGTATTGACCTTGCATCCTAAAAATTGCTGAACTCATATATTAGCTCTAATAATTTTTGGTGGATTCCGTAGGATTTTCCTTATGTCATCTACAGGTAGAGATAGTTTTGCTTCTTCATTTTCAATATGGATGCTTTCTATTTCTTAATATTGCCTAATTTCATAGCTAGAGCCTCTAGTACAATATTGAAAGGAAGTATTGAGAGCAGACAACCTTGGCTTGTCTAGTCTCATCATTTAGTACAATATTAACTCTGGGTCTTTCCTCAGTGGCCTTTATTTAGTTGAAGAAATTCCATTCTATTCATAATTCATTGAATGTTTTCATTATGAAAGAGTGTTGAATTTTGTCAACATGTTTTTATGTCTTTTGAAATATTTAGTTTCCCTTTTATTCATATAGTGTATTTTATTAATTGATTTTCTGATGTTAAACCTGAATTTCTGGGAGAAAATCCTACTTGGGCATGGTGTATAATCTTTCCCAAAATGTTGTTTGATTCAGTTTGCTAGTATTTGGTTGGGGATTTTATGCCTGTATTAATGAGATATTGGTCTATAGTTTTCTTTCTTGTGATGTCTTTGCCTGGTCTTGGTATCAGAGTTCATCAGATAATCATAGCTTAGTCTATAAGCACAACTGAGATCCTATATAATTAATTATCATGCTCTGTATTATTTTCATCTTTTTCTCATCTCAGTTGTAATTTCATTTTCCTATCAGATCTCCATAGAGGTAATTTCTCTCTTCTTGAAGGAGAGTGCTATCTCCAAGATAACTCTAACGTGTTTGAGCAACAATTATGATCTTTTAATGAACTTTTATGATCTTTACGATAACTTTATACAGTTATAAAAGTTATCAAAATTCCTTTCAAATCATGGCATATAGTAATTCAGGTAAAGAAATAGATCTCTGATCCAATTTTACTTTTTATTTAAAGTTATTACATCCTGTTATTATGATTTACATTCTCTTTTTCCTGAGTATCCTTTGGTCTAATCTCCATAGGTGTGCAACATCATGACTTGCTAATAATTTGGAGAAGAGTATTTTTCTTATAAACTTTGTGTCAGTGAAGAGTGACTCCTTTGGAAATAGGAATTGAATGTTATCATCACATATAAGAGCTCAGTGTTTGGCCCACATATTTTCCATTCTTCTGAAGTGAGGCAGAATTGATAGTGCCTTCACATGAAGGAAAAATTAAATTGCACAATGGGTTTATGGTATGGTTATCATAGGATCTCTGTGGCTCAGCCTGATACAAGTATGTCACGCAACAATCATGATTCTAACACTGATGACAGGAAAGCACTCCATCCCATCTCCCCAAGGTCCATTTTAGTAGAGTTCTCAGGAGCAACCTCTTATCTCAATAGGTCTCTAGCTCCAATCAGGACACATATTTCCTCTATGATATATGGACAGTGAAGACTGAATGGATATGAGGAATTCATTCTTAAGAATGAACTAGCTCATATGCTTTACTAGCAATGTGATCTTAGGCAAAGTATTCAACTTAAGCTAAGGCTTTAAGCCTTAGCTCATATGCTTCACTAGCAGCTATTAAATTGATCTTAGGCAAAATATTTGACTTCTCAGAGCTTCAATTCCATGTGCATAAAATGCTGGTGGTGATAAAGGGTTGTTGGAAGTTTTAATAAGCAAATATGTATAAGCACTTACCACAATGCCCAGGTTATTAAGGAATCTTGTCAAAATAACTTCTCCCTCGTGACCCGTGTGTGTGTTGCAACAGGCTAATTAAAGCTTTCTCTGACCACATTTAAGATTCCACACTTTGGATTATTTGATCTTAAATATTGTTTAACTTTTTTATATTCATACAATATAAGTTACTAATTGTAACAAACCATGTTTGTTTGCCCTATCCTGTTATTGAAACTCAGCTCAGCCATCACTGGTCTCTTATTTGGGTTTCTGTCCATCCTATGCCTGTATTAACATATATTTCCACCAGCTCTTAAAATTCTGGGCTTCCCAGATGGCTTAGTGGTAAAGAATCCACCTGCCAAATTTCTCCCTGGAGTAGGAAATGGCAACCCACTCCAGTGTTCTTGCCTGGAGAATCCCATGGACAGAGCAGCCTGGCGGGCTACAGCCTATGGGGTCACAAAGAGTCAGATATGACTAAGCAACTGAGCACACACTTATAATTCTGCTGTGTCCCAGGTGTTCCCTACTTGTCTGGGATGGATCAGGCCCCTGACTCAGTCAGGCCAAATGGTGTCTTACCAGGAAAAGTATACCCTGTTGGCTGGCACGTTGTTGTTATGGCAGGAAATGAATCTCAGTAGATGAATCTCTTACATTATAACAGGCAAGAGATTTACATCTGGTTTGGTAATATTACTGAAGTTTATTAGGTGACGCAGCGGTAAAGAGGCCAATGCAGGAGACACAAGAGACACTGGTTCAATCCCTGGGTCGGGAAATCCCCTGGAGTAGGAAATGGTCAACCCACTCTAGTATTCTTGCCTCAAAAATTGCATGGGGTTGCAAAGAGTCAGAAATGACTGAGTAACTGAGCACATACACACAGAGGCTCTTATAATTGGAAGATACTTTAAAGATTCTCTAATCCCATTCAGTTATCATGATAGCAGACATCAGACACAGTGATAAATGCTTACATGCATTATTTCACTTAATCTTTTCAACAACCCAGAAGTATCCTATTTTTGTCACATTTTTATAAATGAGGAAACAGATTCAGAGACATTAACTTGCCTAGGCTTATATAGCTAAGAATTGACAGATCCAGATGTCAAACTGAAGTCTGATTACAAAACTGCATTTTTTAGTCCACTATTTATTGACTCTCCTATTAGAGATACAAAGGGAACATTTCATGCAAAGATGGGCACAATAAAGGACAGAAATGGTAGGGACCTAAAAGAAGCAGAGGATATTAGGAAGAAGTGGCAAGAATACACAGAAGAACTGTACAAAAAAGATCTTCCGACCCAGATAATCACGATGGTGTGATCACTCACCTAGAGCCAGACATCCTGGAATGTGAAGTCAAGTGGGCCTTAGGAAGCATCACTTTGAACAAAGCTAGTGGAGGTGATGGAATTCCAGTTGAGCTATTTCAAATCCTGGAAGATGACACTGTGAAAGTGCTGCACTCAATATGCCAGCAAATTTGGAAAACTCAGCAGTGGCCACAGGACCGTTTTCATTCCAATCCCAAAGAAAGGCAATGCCAAAGAATGCTCAAACTACCGCACAATTGGACTCATCTCACACACTAGTAAAGTAATGCTCAAAATTCTCCAAGCCAGGCTTCAGCAATACGTGAACCGTGAACTCCCTGATGTTCAAGCTGATTTTAGAAAAGGCAGAGGAACCAGAGATCAAATTGCCAGCATCCGCTGGATCATGGAAAAAGCAAGAGAGTTCCAGAAAAACATCTATTTCTGCTTTATTGACTATGCCAAAGGCTTTGACTGTGTGGATCACAATAAACTGTGGAAAATTCTGAAAGAGGTGGGAATCCCAGACCACTTGACCTGCCTTTTGAGAAACCTGTATGCAGGTCAGGAAGCAACAGTTAGAGCTGGACATGGAACAACAGAATGGTTCCATATAGGAAAAGGAGTACGTCAAGGCTGTATATTGTCACCCTGCTTATTTAACTTCTATGCAGAGTACATCATGAGAAACACTGGGCTGGAGGAAGCACAAGCTGGAATCAAGACTGCTGGGAGAAATATCAATAACCTCAGATATGCAGATGACACCACCCTTATGGCAGAAAGTAAAGAGAAACTAAAAAACCTCTTGATGAAAGTGAAAGAGGAGAGTGAAAAAGTTGGCTTAAAGCTCAACATTCAGAAAACTAAGATCATGGCATCTGGAACCATCACTTCATGGCAAGTAGATGGGGAAACAGTGGAAACTGGCTGACTTTATTTTTGGGGGCTGCAAAATCACTACAGATGGTGATTGCAGCCATGAAATTAAAAGACGCTTACTCTTTGGAAGGAAAGTTATGACCAACCTAGACAGCATATTAAAAAGCAGAGACATCACTTTGTCAACAAAGGTCCATCTAGTCAAGGGTATGGTTTTTCCTGTGTTCATGTATGGATGTGAGAGTTGGATTATAAAGAAAGCTGAGCACCGAAGAATTGATGCTTTTGAATTGTGGTGTTGGAGAAGACTCTTGAGAGTCCCTTGGACTGCAAGGAGATCTAACCAGTCCATTCTAAAGGAGATCAGTCCTGAGTGTTCATCAGTCCTGACTGATGTTGAAGCTGAAACCCCAATACTTTGGCCACCTCATGAGAAGAGCTGACTCATTTGAAAAGACCCTGATGCTGGGAAAGATTGAGGGCAGGAGGAGAAGGGGACGACAGAGGATGAGATGGTTGGGTGGCATCACCGACTCGATGGATATGGGTTTGTGTGGACTCCGCGAGTTGGAGATGGACAGGGAGGTCTGGCGTGCTGCAGTTCATGGGGTCGCAAAGAGTCAGACATGACTGAGTGGCTGAACTGACTGACATTGCAAGTAACCCTTCTAGAGTATTCCTAGAAGATTATTCTGTATTTTGCTTGAATATTTTCAGGGATGTTCAGTTACTATGCTTCTGAGGTAGCTCTTTTCATTATTTGACAATTTTAGTGGCTTAGTGGGAAAGATGTTGAGTCAAAATCTGATTCTTTATAACAACAAAATCAGAGTAGGAGGAAGATTGTCTGAAAGATTGTTTCAATCATTCCCTTCAATTTACAGATGAGAATCTCAGCTTAATGAAGGCAGGTGGACAAAGTCTTACAGAACTTCCAGAAAGTTTGTCTTCTGGACCCTGACAGAATAATTCTTTTCTTATTCTTCAGATCAGTACTTTTAATATTTAAGTTAGGTTTTATAATTTCTCTTCATTTTACCTTTAGTAAACATTCCTAGCTTTTTCATTCCTTCCTTGTATGAATGATTTGAAGGATTTTAATCATACTGGAAACACTACTTGGAACCTACTTCTGGTGCTTACTGCTCCTTTCAAATGGAGCAGAAAGAACTGGACCTTATACTTTAGAGATTGTCTGGCTCAGAGTATACTGGAATTGTCCCTTCCTTCAATCCAGTCATTAGACTTCTACTAGTATCAACTAACGGAGAAGGCAATGGCACCCCACTCCAGTGTTCTTGCCTAGAGAATCCCAGGGACAGGGGAGCCTGGTGGGCTGCCGTCTATGGGGTCGCACAGAGTCAGAAACTGAAGCAACTTAGTAGCAGCAGCAGTATCGACTAAGATTGCTCTAGGCTTTTCTTTTCAGCAGCCATGTCATGAACTTGTGGCCAGATCAAAGAAACCATTTCTGAGACAAGAGGCATTTCTAAAATCATAGTTCTGAGCCACTGATTCAAGGATTATTTTCTTCAGCCCTGAATCTCTGCATCCTGGTTTCATCAGTAATCTGTTTGCTTAGAGACTGATTTACTGGACAAATGAAATGGCATTTGTAACTGTGTATTAAACCTTTTATTTTTATACCTATATAGCTACATTTGGTTAATTTATAAGCACCAAGATTTTCCACATTTGCTGTTCAAATCTTGTTTAGATGGACCAGCTTATAGACCATTGACTGAGTGGAATTGTGAAGCTAATCCTTACCTGAAGCCTAGGTTATGAAAGGCTTTCTTCCCCAAGCAAAAAGAATGATACTCCTGAGTTAAATGAAAATCACCTAGCTGGAAACCAAGAGCATCTTGCCTTCTCACTGCTGTATTCTTTCTCCGTCCTCTAGGAGGAAAGGAGAGGACAGCATAGCCTGTGGGAAAAGGCTGCAGGAGTCAGAGTAGTCGACCTACCAGTGACCGGAACAATATTGTTAAAGGAAGAAGAAATTGCAGAATGAGGAGAGGATCTGTTTTTATTGGAATTTAGACGTCTTTACTAGTCCTTGGATGATTCAGGGCAGACTTTTAAAGGACAAATCTTGGAGAATAGGAGGGAAGCACTAAGGATGGAACTTCTTTTTACTACACTTTATATGATACCAAAATTATTTTGGTACATTGATGTTTTTAAGATGCAAATGCTTACTCCTTGTAGTATATAGAAGGACTGTCATTTGCAAGTATTTGAGGATATTTGCCTTTGAAAAAGCTCAGCCCCCTAGTCTATACTCAGCTCCCTAAATCTATACCTGGATTTCCTTTTCTATAAAGTGGGGATAAGAATACTAACAATGCTCCCTAGCTTCCCTAGTGCTTTAAACTGCTCTTTGGACCTAACATAAATTATATAAGTCATGGTTACATTGTGTATGTGTTTTATGTATCCTGCTGCTGCTGCTAAGTCGCTTCAGTCATGTCTGACTCTGTGCGACCCCACTGACGGCAGCCCACCAGGCTCCCCCGTGTCTGGGATTCTCCAGGCAAGAACATTGGAGTGGGTTGCCATTTCCTTCTCCAGTGCATGAAAGTGAAGTCGCTCAGTGGTGCCCGATTCTTAGCGACCCCATGGACTGCAGCCTACCAGGCTCCTCTGTCCATGGGATTTTCCAGGCAAGAGTACTGGAGTGGGTTGCCATTGCCTTCTCCTTATGTATCCTACTAAATTATAATCTTCTTGACATCAGGGGCTAGCTGAGTTTTCATCCTCTTTTACTAGTTCCAGGTCTAGTACTTCTATGTTTAATACACCTAAATGTTTATTGTAATAATCTTAGAGGCCTTCTTTAAATCATGATTTTGTCTCAACTTCTTCCGATAGAACATTAAGAATTTCTTTAGGCATGTGGAGCAGCATTAAAAAGAAATAAGCAAAACAAAGGAAAGAGAATAAAATATACTTGATAGAAGAGCCAAGTTCGGAAGCACACAAGGAATGAAAAATTATGTGGATGGTTTAAAATTTAAGTGGAAATGTATCAATGACTAGAGAAGTCAGTTGTCAGTGTTAGAAAGCACTGAAGTCATCGTTTTTATCTCTACTAGTAAATTAGTTCTAGTTCTTGAGTGCTCTGAGTATAAGAAATCTAAATTCAAGTGCTTTGAAATCAAACAGGTGTATGAACTTTGCCAAATTACTTAAATTTTGTTTAGCTTCAGTTTCTCCTTCTGTAAAATGAATTTTATAGTATCTATTTCAGGGGATTTTTGTAAAGATCAGATGAAGAAGTATATTTCAATGTAATGGTATAAGCATTCAGTAAAATTTGTTGTTGCTAGTTATGTCTTCATGAAGTTTAATTACAGTGAAAAAAGCAAAAAGTTGTGATAAAGTAGATGGTTATAACTAGAGGTGTTATGTCAGCTGGACGAAGTGGAAGAAAATAGTTTGACTGGGAGGAGTTAGGTTGTATTATTATTATTAATGATAATCATGTTTAGCACTTAATTTATAAAGTGTTTTCTAGTACAGTGTATCATTTGGTCCATACTTCACTTCAAACCACTTAAACCATCCTCTGGAGATCTGATTGATTTTGGCATGTGTCTGGAAGAGCTGTTGTTAGTCAGGATAGTTAAGCAGCCAGAGAAAACAGAAGTAATTGTCAAACTTGTTACCTTCTCCCTTCCCTGACTCCCCATCACTATTTCCCTTTGATTGGAAAGGGGTTGAGGGTAGCCAATTTGCTTACCAGAGGATGCAACAAACACAGTCACCTTTCTCTTGCTCCCCATTTCTGTCACCACTGCACAACCTTTACTCTTTGAGCAACACATATGGGGCAGTGTTTCAGAGTTTATTTGTAGAGCATATTCTTTGAGGGATGGATTAAAATGCCAATGAAACAAGAAAGTAATCGGGTGCATAATTGAGCATGTGGAACAAATTTGTTAAATCTGTTTTGAGAAAAAAATAACTGGTTTTACAGTAATAAATCAGCCTCAGGTTCACTGTTCTATAATCAGAGTGGGAATGAGGAAGGAAAGAATGTATATTTAGGCTTCCTGAAGACGTCTGGGAATACAAGTGCTGCCTCTAACATGGCTGATGTCAATGGGGAATGGAGGAACATTTTCCTAGCCATGTCCAGAAAAATGGGAAGCTTGTAATTAGCTCTATTGTGATGCAGATATGATTTCAAAGAACACATTCACGTCATCTTGTATATATCAGGATAGACAGCAGTATTTCACACAGAATGAGATTAAAGTCTAACATGTACTACACGGAGAGACATAATTTCTATCAAATATTGATCTTTTACTTAGATAGCCTGACAGATATATTTAGTATAGGATTCTTGTATGAAAAGATGAATTCTTTTCCTCTCTCTATCTAAAGTATGGACTACCCTGGTGGTTCAATGGTAAAGAATCTGCCTGCCAATGCAGGAGACACAATTATGATTCCTGGATTAGAAAGATCCCCTGGAGAAGGAAATGGAAACCCACTACAGTATTTTTGCCTGGTAAATCCCATGGACAGAGGAGCCCGGCAGGCTATACAGTTCATGGGGTTGCAAAAGAATTGGAAACAACTTAGGGACTGAACAATAACAAATCTTAAAAGCATCAATTCTTCGGTACTCAGCCTTCATTATGGTCCAACTCTCATATCTATACATGACTAGTGGAAAAACCATAGCTTTGACTATATGGACCTTTGTCAGCAAAGTAATGTCTCTGCTTCTAAATATGCTGTCTAGGTTGGTCAGACCTTTTCTGAAAAGGAGCAAGCGTCTTTTAATTTCATGGCTGTAGTCACCATCTGCAGTGCTTTTGGAGCCCAAGAAAATGAAGTCTGTCACTGTTTCCATTGTTTCCCCATCTATTTGCCATGAAGTGATGGGACCCAATGCCATGATCTTAGTTTTCTAAATGTTGAGTTTTAAGCCAGCTTTTTCACTCTCCTCTTTCACTTTCATCAAGAGGCTCTTTAGTTCCTCTTCACTTTCTGCCATAACGGTGGTGTCATCAGCATATCTGACATTATTGATATTTCTCCTGGTAATCTTGATTCCAGCTTGTGCTTCATCTAACCCAGTATTTTCCATGATGTACTCTGCACAGAATTTAGATAAGCAGGGTGACTATATACAACGCTGACATATTCCTTTCCCAATTTTCAACCAGTTTGTTCTTCTATGTCCAGTTCCAACTGTTGTTTCTTGACCTGCATACAGGTTTCTCAGAAGTCAGGTAAGGTGGTCTGGTACTCCCATCTCTTTAAGAATGTTACACAGTTTGTTGTGATCCACACAGTCAAAGGCTTTAGTCTAGTCACTGAAATTCTGGAATTCTCTTCCTTTTTCTGTGATCCACCAGATGTTGGCAATTTAATCCCTGATTCCTCTGCTTTTTCTAAATCTAGCCTGAACATCTGGAAATTCTTGGTTCACATACTGTTGAAGCCTAACTTGAAGAATTTTAGCATTATTTTGAGCATATTTCTAATGAAATTATTTTCATTAGAAAATATTGTTTTCAACATATTTCTAAAATATTATTTTGAGTATATTTCTAATTTTGAGCATTATTTTGAGCATATTTATAATAATTTTAAGCATTATTTTGAGCATATTTCTGAAGAATTTTGAGCATATTTCTAATGATGGCTTTTAGTGCTACAAGTTGGCCTCTCAGTACTACTTTAGCTGCATCCCAGGCAATTTGCTATGTTGTATCTTCATTTTCACTGCATAATATATTTTTATTTCCTTTGATACTTCCTCTTTCACTCATGGAATATGTAGAACTGTGTTTTCTACTTTCTATGTGTTTAGAGATTTCCCGTTGTATTTTATTACTAGTTTCTTGTTTTATTCCACTATGATCAGATATGGAGAAGGCAATGGCAACCCACTCCAGTACTCTTGCCTGGAAAATCCCATGGACAGATAACACACTATATGATTTTAATTCTTTTAAGTTTCTTGAGGTTTGTGTTACAGGCTCTTCCCTGAGTATTTGAAAAATAATGTGTATTCTGCTGTTGTTAAGTAGAGAGTTTTATATATGTAAATTAGATTCAATTGTTTGTATTTTCTGATCTTTTCTATCCTTGTTAATTTTTCTCTTATGGTTCTACAGTTTCTGGAGGCAGACTGTTTAAGGCCCTAATTGTAATCCTTGATATTTCTGTTTCTACACTTAGTTCTATCAATTTCTGTTTCATGTGTTGTGAGGTTGTGTTGTTCATTGTGCACACATTTATAATTGTGCACATATTTATAGTTGCTATATATTTCTGGTGGATTGACCCTTTATCATTATGTAATATACCTGTTTGTTTGTAGTAATTTTCTTTATTCTTCAGTCTACTTTATCTGATATTAATATAGGTATTTTTGCTTTCTTTTAAAAAAGGTACTGGTTATATGGTATATTTTTTTCCAATAATTTTATTTTAACTTGCCTACATTTTTTAGTCCAATGTGAGGGTTTTTTTGGTAAAGAATATATATATTTGGTCATGTATTTTTATTCACTCCATATATCTTTATCTTTTGATGTAATTTTTAAAATTGAACCTTAGTTGATTTATAATATTATATTAGTTTCAACTGTACAGCATTATAACATTACTGTTATATTAATCTCAACTGTACAGCATATCAACTGATCAACATTTTTACAGATTATATTCCATTAAATGTTATTGTAAGATAAAGGCCATACTTCCCTATGCTCTAGAATATATCCTTGTTTATTTTATACATAGTAGTTTGTTTCTCTTAATCCCATACTTTTAACTTGCCTGTCCCCACCTTCCTCTCACCTCTGGAACCACTAATTTGTTTTCTTTATCATGCATCTTTTTTTTGTTGTTGTATATATTTGCTTATATTATTTTTTAGATTCCATGACTGAGAGATATTATACAGCATTTGTTTTTCTAAATCTGACTTATTTCACCAAGTATAATATTCTCTATATTCATTCACATTGCTGTGACAGAATTTCATCCTTTTTGTGGCTGAGTAATATATATATATATATAATGTGAAAGTAAAGTTGCTTAGTCATGACCGACTCTTTGTGACTCCATGGACTGTAGCCTACCAGGCTTCTCTGTTCGTGGAATTTTCCAGGCAAGAATACTGGAGTGGTTTGCCATTTCCTTCTCCATGTATATGTATTTATATATTATATACATCTGTATCACAATTTCTTTATCCTTTGTCTACTGTTGGTCACTTGGGTTGCTTCCACGGCTATTGTAAATAGTGATGCTATGTATGTATCTTTTTGAATTGCTGTTTTTGATTTTTTTCTGGATATATACCCAGTGCTGGATTATACGGTTATTTTTAGTTTTATTAAGAAACCTGCAAACTGTTTTCTATAGTGGCTGTATCAATTTATAGTTCTACCAACCGTGCACAAGGGTTCCCTTTTCTCCACATCCTCACCGTTTGTTATTTGTGGTCATTTTAATGATAGTCATTCTGACATGTGTAAGGTGATATTTCATTGTTATTTTGATTTACATTTCTTTAATAATTAGAGATATTATACATCTTTCAAGTGCCTGTTAGCCATCTGTATGTCTTCTTTGGAAGAATCCCTATTCAGGTCTTCTGCCAATTTTTTCATTGGGTTGTTTGCTTGTTCATTTTTGATTGGTATATTTAGACCATTTATATTTAAGATTTTATATATATATATATACATATATATAAATATGGTAGTTAAGGCTACCATGTTATTATTCATTCCATCTACTATCTGTGATTCTAATTCTTCTGTTTCTATGTTCTTGACTTCTCATGGGTTACTTGAGCATTTTCATCTTGATTTAGGTAAGTCACTAAAGTCTAATCACCTGAGTTAGACATTATAAAGTGTCTTTTAGTGCATCTGTTTTTTTAGTAGTTGCTCTGAATATTACCATATACACATGTGACTTGTAACAGTCTGCTACTGCTAAGTCGCTTCAGTCGTGTCCGGCTCTGTGCGACCCCATAGACGGCAGCCCACCAGGCTCCCCCGTCCCTGGGGTTCTCCAGGCAAGAACACTGGAGTGGGTTGCCAGTTCCTTTCCCAATGCAGGAAACTGAAAAGTGAAAGTGAAGTCACTTAGTCGTATCTGACTGTTCGCGACCCCATGGACTGTAGCCCACCAGGCTCCTCCGTCCATGGGAGTTTCCAGGCAAGAGTACTGGAGTGGGGTGTCATTGCTTTCTCCGTGTAACAGTCTACTGGTAACATTTTACCACTTTGAGTGAAAATCTCACTTATATTTAGGTCTCTTTACCTTCCTTACATTTAAATACCATTGTCTTGAGTATCAAATGCTGTTACACTCTTTGCAGGTAATGTGTCATTACTTTTTGCTTTCAAGACTTTTTTGGTCTTTAATTTTCAAAATTTTAAGTATGATGTTTCAAGGAATGCATTTCTTTAAAGTTTATCTGGTTTGGAATTCACTCAGCTTGATATTTTTATTTGCTTGCTGAGATTTTTCTATTTTCCTTTGTTTTTTAAAGAGAATTTGTAATTGATTTTTTAAAAAAATTTATTTATTTGACTGTGCCAGGTCTTAGTCACAGCATGTGGGATCTAGTTTCCTGACCAGGGTTTGAACCCAGGCCCCTCTGCATTAGGAGCTCTGAGTCTTAGCCACTGGACCACCAGGGAAGTCCCCTATAATTGATTTTTGAAGCATTTTTATAATGGCTGCCTTAAAATCTTGTGAAATAATTCCAACATCTGATTCATCCCTGTGCTGGCCTCAGTTAATTGTCTTTGTCCCTTCAAGTTGTTATTTTCTTGTTTCTTGGTATGATGGATGATTTTTGACTATATCATGAATTTGTATCTATTAATTTAGGAGACTCTGGGGGTCTATTTAAAACTTTTATTTTAGCAGACAGCACATTGTTTAGGTTTAGCATATGGGCTGTGGTTCCAATGACAGTAGAGTCTGTGGTATTATTTTGGTGTTAACTAAAAAATGCACAACATGAGATTTGAGAGTTTTATTTAGGGCAATACTTCAAGCTGGATTTAGAAAAGACAGAGGAACCAGAGAACAAATCGCCAGCGTCCACTGGATCATCAAAAAAGTGAGAGAGTTCTAGAAAAGCATTGACTACGCCAAAGCCTTTGACTGTGTGGATCACAAAAAACTGTGTAACATTCTGAAAGAGATGGGAATACCAGACCACCTGACCTGCCTCTTGAGAAATCTGTATGTAGGTCAAAAAACAACAGAACTGGATTTGGAACAACAGACTGGTTCCAAATTGGGAAAGGAGTACCTCAAGGTTGTATGTTGTAACCCTGCTTATTTAACTTATATGCAGAGTACATCATGAGAAATGCTGGGCTGGATGAAGCACAAACTGGAATCAGATTGCTGGCAGAAATATCAATAACCTCAGATATGCAGATGACACCACCCTTATGGCAAAAAGCAAAGAAGAATTAAAGAGCCTCTTGATGAAAGTGACAGAGGAGAGTGAAAAAGTTGGATTAAAACTCAACATTTAGAAAACTAAGATCATGGCATCCGGTTCCATCACTTCATGGCAAGTAGATGAGGAAACCGTGGAAACAGTGACAGACTTTAGTTTTTTGGGCTCCAAAATCACTGCAGATTGTGACTGCAGCCATGAAATTAAAAGATGCTTGCTATTTGGAAGGAAAGTTATGACCAACCTAGACAGCATATTAAAAAGCATAGAGAGTATTTGCCAACAAAGGTCTATCTAGTCAAAGCTATGGTTTTTCTAGTCATCATGTATGGATGTGAGAGTTGGACTATAAGGAAAGCTGAGTGCCGAAAAATTGATGCTTTTGATCTGTGGTGTTGGAGAAGACTCTGGAGAGTCCATTGGATTTCAAGGAGATCCAACCAGTCCATCCTCAAGGAGATGAGTCGTGAATATTCATTGGAAGGACTGATGCTGAAGCTGAAACTTTAATGCTTTGGCCACCTGATGAGGGAACTGACTCATTTGAAAAGACCCTGATGCTGGTAAATATTGAAGAAGGGAGGAGAAGGGGACGACAGAGGATGAGTTGGTTGGATGGCATCACCAACTCAATGGACATGAGTTTGCGTAAGCTCCGGGAGTTGGTGATGGACAGGGAAGCCTGGCATGCTGCAGTCCATGGCGTCACAAAGATTCAGACACAACTGAGTGACTGAATTGATCTGAACTGAACTGATAACCGCAGCCTGGGAGGCAGCACTTAAGATAGCTCTGAGAAACTGCTTCAAAGAGGTAGGGGGAAATGACAATACATATGTGATTTTGGTAAAGGGGGAATACATGCAATAAAGCACATAATTTCTGTAGAAAGTTTCTGCTTGTCTCATGAAGGTTCTGCTAGTCATGAGAAACAATCGTTACCATGAAGGATTTTAGTACTTTTCTAGATATGAGAAGGTATAGAATTGGACTCATAAAATCAGCTCGTGAGACTATTTAACTAACTAAAAACCTGCCCTGCCAGTTTTCCTGGAGCACAGAGTGCCTCATCTCTGCTCTGCACCCTGAACTCCTTCAGGGGATGTTGGAGATCAGCAACTGTGGTAGCATATGATTTAATCCTTGTAGAGGTAGATGGCAAGCACCTATGACTAGTGCCAATTTGTGGTTGACACTAGTTTTCTTGGCTATTCTGATGCTGCTGGGACTTCTAGCGGTCCCTGCTGCTGATGCCTTAATGGGCAGAAAGAATTTCCCCAGGCCTGCCACTGGATGTCTCTTGAGTGGAGTGCAGTCGGATTTTTCATCAGTGTACCCCTACCCCCACACTGGTCCAATGTCTCTGGACAGGGGAGGAGAATGTGGGTCTGTAAAATAAAGAAGCTTCCTAAAACTGGGTTGATTCCTGTGACTTGAGTCTCATTTCTGGTTCCATTGTCCTTCCCATTGTCTTTGGGTAGGGGTGGAGAGTTGGGGCCCATAGGGAAAAAGAGGCTTCCCAGACTGGACTATCTGCTGTAGTTGGGTCTCTCTTATATGCTTTGCCTGCATCTCAGATCTCGGAGTGGGGGGATGGTGAGAGGTAAGGGGAAGGAGAATACCTTCCCTGTCTACTTATTTTTGACTAAGCTTCTGTGATATTGTGCTTTATAAGATATATATGTTTGCTCATTCAGAGGACTAAACATATATTTCTCATATATATTTGGTCTTCACCCATTGTTCCTTGCTCACACTAATGATTCCTTTGGAATTTCCTGAGTGATTAAGAGCAATGGGAGCATCTTTTGTTATAAAATTTGGTCTTTGTCCTCAGTTCCTGAAATAACTTCAGAGCAATAGGTGAAATGGGTGTTTTATAGTTCATAACAAACTTTTTCACCACTACTGTATTTCTGTTAATGAGGTAACTTTTGGAAAGATGGGGGTTGTTTGCCAGGGGAACCAACATCAATTAGACCTTAAAATGTTGAAACTTTCAATCCCATCCATTCTTAGATTTCCAGGTAGGTATTGGAGAAGGGCTGGAGTTTGAATCAATCACCAGTGGTGAATGATTTAACCAATTATGCCTATTGTAACAAAGCCACAATAAAAACCCAAAAGGAGAGGGTCAGAGAGCCTCCAGATTGGTGAACACATGCAGATTTGGAGAGAATTACACGCTTGTAGCAGCAGCAGCAGCAGCAGCAGCAGCAGCAGCAGCAGCAGAGGGTACAGAAGCTCTGCACCCTTTCCCCATACCTTGCCCTCTGTAGCTCTTTCATCTGGATTTTCTAAGTTAAATCCATTTATAACAACTGGTAATCTAGTAAGGAAAATAATTTCTCTTGAGTTCTGTGAGCTACTCTAGCAAATTAGTCCAGCCCAAGGAGAGGGCCACTGGGACCTCCAGTCTATTTTGTGGTCATTCAGAAACACAGATGACAACATGGTTGTGTGGCGGGTGTCTGAAGTGGGCGAGAAGGGGCAGTTTGTGAGATTGAACTCTTCATCGGTGGAATATGATACTATCTCCAGGTAGATAGTGGTAGAATTGAATTAAATTCTCGCATAACTGTTGGTATTGGAGAATTTTTGGTGTGGAAACAAGCCCTTCTCCCTACATGTTGAAATTGGGTCCAGCACCTCTCTAGCTCCCAATTGATCCTCTGTACTAGTGATGTTGGGCTCTTATGATGTTTTTAGAAGGACTTCCGTTTGACTCTGCAAAGCAATGAGGCTACCTGGGCCGACTTTTTTGTTAGGGTGTTGGTTCTGGAAACGCCAAGTCTGGGTGGCCTTTTTCTGTTGGAGGTGGGGATACAAAATATCCTGTTGTTGTGTTGTTCCTCCATTTATAGGGTCCTGAAACAGCTCAGTGTTTAGATTTTTCCTTCACTTGTCTCTCATGCCATTCCCAGGAGGGAAAAACACCATTCTGCCCAGGCCAGAAGTCTTCCTTTCTGTTTAATAATGTGTTCTATATAAAGTGCTTAGAATTGAGATTAAATTCACCAGCTTGCAAACATTACTTTCTTCTTTTCGAAAATCAGAACTGCATTTGCCTCCCTCCAGACTTCTGTCCCTCTCTCATTAGTCACAATTCTGTCTAGACAGCAATTTGGAAATCTCAGCCCAAGGTCTTTCCGGTATCCTGGAATGTGATTATTCTAGGATAAATGCTTCTTGACCTGTTCTTATGTCTGTTTTCAGTTTCTTTCTAATGCTTGTTGTACCCTTTTGTGTCCTTCTAATTTTTCTTAACTGAGGATGCATGGAAATAAAGTAGGAATTGGGTTTTTTTCTCTTTGTAACTGAATGTTACATTTCTTATTATTGTTGATGTTAGTTTGAAATCCCTCTTTGTTATCCTTGGAATATGTCTCCTTCTAAGGCTCAAATCATTCTGAATGTTTTACAGGTATATGACATTCTTTTGTACTTAATCATTGGTTATATCTCTTTTGTTACATCAGTAGAGTGATGTACACCAACTTTAGAGTCAGACAGACTTGTGTTTGAACCTCTCCCCTACCTCGTCCTGGATGTGTGCTTTGGAATTGATATTTTAACCTCTGAGCTTCCATTTCCTTATCTATAGAGTGGAAGCAATGCTACTGCTACTAAGATTAACTTCATAGGACTGTTATAAAAATTAAATGAGATAATACATGTTAAGCATGTAGCATAGTTCCTGACACAGAGTAAGCATGCAATAAATGCTATTAATGTTGTTATTATACGGTTTTTAAAAATCTGAGATTATAGATAACTTTTTATAGCTACCTCTTTTGATACCTATCTTTCTCTTTTGTAATTTTATAGTTGGAATTTCATTTTTGAGAACCTTCCAGTCAGCTTATGTAAATTAAAGTTCTCGGGGAAGGAGATTGCGTATCTTTTAAATTGTGAAATTTCATCTACTTTAATTGCAACTGGCTTTCTTATGCCAGTGCTGGTGATGGTCCTCTTACTGAGTAGCAAATGCAAATATTTCACAGCTCTGTCTCCATGCAATTGATGTGTAGGTGTTAAATTAGCCTTTCTGGTTAACCATCCATAAATATTTCAAAATACATACTCATGTGGGTACCCAGCTTGCTTCTACATGCTACAAAAATTCTTCCTTGTTAGACATTTCATATTATCATATATCCTACCAGTATTTCTTGTTATATTTTAAAATAAGTTAATGGTTATAGCACATCAGTATACTTTTCTAATGAAAAATGAAATTTATCAGATGCTTGATTTGAACTCTCTGCACAAGAAACATCGAATTTTATGTTTTGTCCAACCCACTGTCATTCAGGTGTTTATCACTGACAATTATACCTAAAATGATGTAGCAATTGACTGAAGGTCAGCAAACCACTACCAGTGTGTTCTAACTACCCTGTTTCTTCCAGTGTGTTTTTCCTGAGTTAAAGTTGGTAATCTTTTTAATCTTGGTAAATTCTTTAGGTTTCATGTTTGATAGCTATAATTCTGGAACCTCCCAAAACTGTCTTAATTAGAGGCGTGTTGGAATGTGTTTGAAATTTTTCTGCTGTAGTTCAGTTACTTCTGGGCAGTATTATGTAATCTTAAGGATGTGAGTTTTCTTCAGGGATTCAACCTTTCATGCTTTCCTCAATCTAGTTTTCTTTTGTTTTGTTTTAATCTCTTCACCTTCTCCCCTGGGGAGAATAGGTATCCAATTGTTTGTAATATTTTGGAGATGATTGGAACTAGGGTCTTGATAATGCTAAAGTTTGAATGTTCTAGATTGTGTTTGAGTGCTAGCATTGGTATTATGGCCTAATTCTAACTGGGATAATTTAGATTCTGCATCAGAAATCTAACTGAAATGGCACAAGGTTTAGCTTTTTCCTTCTTGGTATCATGAAGTGGTGATTTGCTGTAACTAGGTACTATGCTTTCTCGATGATGTTTTGTTGGTGAGTTGATTCCTAGATATGGTTTATTTGTATGCTTATAGGGTGTTCTTGAGTTCTTTGGAGGAATAAAGGATTGATCCGTGGTGGTTGGGAATGCTTAATATTCAATTATAGAATTGTTACTTACCAGAAGAAATATAAATATAAGGAATTGAGCCATTGTACCTAAACTGCAGATGAACCCTCTCTGGGCTTCATGGCCCACTGCTCTTTCCTGTCTCTTCCTTTAATGCAATTCATAACTTTGCTTTTCTTAGATGTATATTGGCTTCTTTGTGAAGGATCCTCTTTCTTAGACTGCTTCCACACTGTACCTTGTGTCTGGAATAATGCCCTCTCCTTTGTCTGCCAAACCCTTTCTCTGTTGTCAGCCTGAGAGAGCTAGAAATTTCATCTCCTTCATTAAACTCTGCTGACCTGAGTGTCACAGAAGTGACAGCTCCCTGAGGCATAGATCATGTAAACACTTCTTGTCAGTTTATGTAGATGTTCAATGTTTTTATGCTACTCTCTTGGTATCTTTGTGGGATAGTTATCTGTGTTGTCTGGCATCTTTGATTTTTAAATCCACAAAAGGGAGAAATCCTATCAGACCTATGGATATGTGTCACAGAGTAAGTAGGCATTTAATAGATTGCTCTTTGATGTCACTGTCATTGAGGGCAAAAATGGACAAATAGCCTCTGAAAATTTAGAACTGATTGTTGCTTGTTGAACTTTCTAATAGGTAAACTGAGCTTATAAGCTTAAGAAATGACACTTGAATCATTTCAGTCCTTGGCCACACAGTATTTTAAGTTTTATTTCTTTTCCCCATAAACTAGTCAGGTGACTCAAAGGCTTGACTTTATTGCTTAGCAATCCTACTATATTGTTTGGTAAGTATGATAATGTTGCCTTTGAATTTACAAGCCATTGGCTGGAGAAGTCTTAAATTTCTGTTGTTAAATTCTCCACAAATCTTACTGAACATTGATATCTGGGAATGCCATTTATTACCCATTAACTATGTGAACAATAACTTTTAGGACAGAGACAGACCCCTCTACAATCAGAACTCATTCTTTCCCTCATGTAGTTCCAATAGTACCAAACTAATCATAATTTCTCATGCTTACTGTCATACCTTTACTCATATAATGTTATCTCCTCTTGAAATGCATTTCTTCTCTCTCTCTGACTCCTTATTCACCTGGTATATTCTTGATTTACCTTAAATGAATTCTATTCTGTGATCATTTTTTGACCTCTGCATCAGACAAAGATAGTTATTTGCACTTCTCCCATATAACATCTTCTATACACCACTAAGGCATCACTGATGCGATAGACGTGAGTCTGAGTGAACTCCGGGAGTTGGTGATGGACAGGGAAGCCTGGTGTGCTGCGATTCATGGGGTAGCAAAGAGTCGGACTCAACTGAGCAACTGAACTGAACTGAACTGATACACCACTAAACAGGCTTCCCAGGTGGCACTAGTAGTAAAGAACTCGCCTGCCAGTACAGGAGACATAAGAGACACAAGTTTGATCCCTGGATCAGAAAGATCCTCTGGAAGAGGGCATGGCAACATACTTCAGTAATCTTGCCTGGAGAATCCCATGGATCGAGGAGCCTGGCGGGTCACAGTCCATAGGGTCACAAAGAGGCAGACACTGAAGTGACTTAGCATGCATGCACACACCTCCACTGATTCCACTGTGAGTTTCTTAAAGGTAAGAACATTGTGTTTTCCCAGAGTCTTGCAGAGTCATTGACACATACCATGTGCTCAATACATCTTGGAAAGAAAGAATGAATGAACCAAGGCGAACGTGTCAGTGAAATTATAAACTATGTCTGTGGAGACTTCTGCTTCTGGCTTTGACAGATTAAGTTGAATCAAACCAACTATCCCCAAAGAAGAGCTAGAAAAGCTGGATTAAATTAAAATATATTTATTTAAAAGCATCAAAGAGCTATCAAAGCAAGAAGAAATCAAAATCCCAGAGAGGAGAGAGGTATTGCATACCTACAGTTCCCTTTAAGGCATTTGCCACTGTAAGTGGTGTGGGTAGAGACCCTGAAAAGCCAAATGGAAATAGTAACCAAAAGACAGAGAAGCTGAGCAGAGGTTTCAACAGTCTCACAGGGCTGTACAGATAAAAAAGGGCTACCATAGTAATCAGGACTTGCCAGAAAAAAGAAAGTACAACAAATTTAGTCCCATATTTTATGCTACTTTTTCTCTTGAGTCATTTGCTGATTTGTAAAGTGGTACAGGGCAAGAAGTTGAGAAGTTAAGCAGAAAGTGCCAGATACAAATCTGAGTAGTTAAGCAGAGCCTTCAGCAATTTCACAATGCTGGAGAGACAGAAATTGGAGTTTAGAGATTGCCAAAGAGGAGGGACCCTGATAATTACCCCAGGTTTTCAGTTGAGATCCCCAAAGGGGATCCAGGAGTAGGGATGAATTAGAAAAATACCATTCCTCACAAAGACTAAAGCATGGCTTTGAATCAGCTCAATCTCAGGCAGTATTAAGGCGATTTGTCCTTCATCACCTGGCAGAAACAAAAATAAATGTTCTCTGGAGGAAGATAATATCATCCAGATTTCCTCTAACTTTTAACATGCAATGTCTGGCATTTAATAAAAAATTACTAGGCTTACCAGTATGACTTTGCTAGGGCTGCCATAACAAAGTACCACAGATTGGGTATCTAATCAACAGAAATTCTTTGTTTCATAGTTTTGTATGCTAGAAGTAAAATATCAAGATATTGGCAGGGTTGGTTCCTTTTGAAAGAAGGCTATGAGAAAGGGCTCTGTTCCAGGTCTCTCTCTTTGGCTTGTAAATGAGTATCTTTCCCCAATGTCTCTTCATATTGTCTTTATTCTATGTGTATCTCTTTTTCCAAATTCTCTCCCTTTTTAAAGGATACCAGTCATACTGGATTAAGGCTCACCCTAATGGCCTCATTTAAGCTTATTATTTCTGTAAAGACTATCTCCAAATAAGGTAATTGTTGTTCAGTCACTCAGCTATGTCTGACTTTTTGTGATCCCATGAACTTCTCTGTCCTTCACTAACTCACAGAGTTTGGTCAAACTCATGTCCATTAAGTCTAAGGTAATGGGAATTAGGACTTCAATATGTGTATTTTGGGGGACACAATTCAACCTAATATCAGGTCAGAGGACTATGAGGGAAAACAGACAATAGAAAGGCCTTGACATGCGATCAAGGCTTTAGAGTTAGGATACTCAGACTTAAGTATGCTTAATATGTTCATAATACTTGACAAGATGGAGAATTTCAGTAGAAAAGTAGATACCATATGAAAGAAAGGAAATTCTGGAACTGGGCATTATAATGACTAAAATAAAAATTTTAATAGATCAGTTTAACACTGAATTAGACACAGCCCAAGAGAAGAAGATTGGTCGACTGGAAGATAGGTCAGTAGAAAATAGACTGAAGAATCAAGGGAAAAGAAATCAAGGGAAAAAAAAAAGACAGAAAATACAAAAATCATGTCAGCAGTTTATTGATTTTATTTTAGTGTACTTCTTGGGAAGCCATGATTATATCACTTAGCCTGTATAGAGAGCAATAGATTTATATACTCAAGCACACCTGAATTAGAACCCCAGCTGTGCTCTTACTCTCTTACTATGTTATCTTGGATTAGTGATTGTTTGAGCCTCAGTTTCCTCATCTGTAAATGGAAGACAATAATACTTACCTGACAGGATTTTTGTGGGATTTAAATGAGATAATACATGTGAAAGTGCTTTATAAACTACAAAGTCATACAATGGAAGCATTTGTTCTTTGTTGTGTATATACAGTAACTTGGACATTTCTGCTACTCTGAGTAGAAATCTACTGATTTGCCATAAAAATACCTCAGAGTAAAAGCCTATTCCATCTGTTGCTGTGACTACTTGGTGGAAAGAGAGGGGTGTTTACTGGGTTGTACCTTATTCTATCAGGTATTAATTCCCTATCTTTGTCAAAAATTATATCTGCTTAAGATTGCTGAGGCTTTTGTGTTTTCTTTTTCCCTATTTCTAAAATACTTCATAGAAATATATGTTATTTGGGTTAAAGAATTTTTATTTGTGTTTTACTTGTCTAGTTATACTTTTATCGCTGTTTCTAATATCTTCAATTCTTTTAATATAATAAACTCATTTGTGAAATATTTGTTGATATGTCAGGCACTGTGCTAAGTGCTTGATAAAAGATGAGTAACAGCTAGTGGGGAAGCTCCATACCTAAATACTTTTGATATTAAGATGAGTGCTATAGGGGATGCATGTAACCACAAAAGTGAGGTTACCTCTGCTTGTTCTTTGAGGATGGGGATTTGTGTGTGTGTGGCATATCTGCAGTACTTAGGTGTAATTAGGTACTGAACATTTTGACTGAGCAAATTAATTAAGCAATCATTGTATCCATCCTGGAGGAGGCAAGCCTTGAGGAGGATTTTCAAAGAGAAGAAGGCATTCCAGAAAGAGGCAGTGTCATTACCAAGACAAGATGAGTGCTACAAGACAAGGCAATAAGAATGATCTTCTGAGGTTTGGGAGACAGCAAACATATCACTACTATGAAATGGCTGCTAAGTTGTGAATGGAAATGGTAGCATTATCTTCTTGCTTTTAAAGTCCTATTCTGTTCTTGGTTTTAGGAAGAAAATATTAAATCACCACTAAGTATCTTATTAGCTCTAGATTTTTTTTATAGGTGCTCTTTATTAAACTGAAGATGTTTTCTTCTATTCCTGGTTTGCTTAAACATTTTCATCAAGAATAGATGTTGAAGGACTTCTTGTGGTCCAGTGGCTAAGACTTAGAGCTACCAATGAATGGGACCCAGGTTCAATCCCTGGTTGGGGAAATAGATCTGACATGCCACAGCTAAGAGTTTATATGCCACAACTAAAAGATCCTATGTGTCACAATGAAGATCGAATATCCTATATGTTGCAGCTGAGACCTAGTATAGCAAAATATAAATAAAATTTAAAAATTAAGAACGGAATAAATATTGAATTTTGTCAAAAATATTTTGAATCTATTGACAAGATCATCTGCTTTTCCTTTTTTATTCTGTTGCTATGATGAATTGTGTTGATTAATTTTTGAATATTTTATTGAATATTTCTACATCTGTGTTCACAAGACGTTATTTGTCTGTAGTTTATAATGTTTTTGTTCAGCTTTGGTATTAGGATAATAATAACTTCATATAAAGTGATCTGAGAAGTTGTCCCTTCTTTTGTATTTCCTGTAAGTTTGTGTGAAATTGGTCTTATTTCTTCCTTCAGTGTTTGGTAAAATTAACCAGTGAAACATTTGGGTTTGGAGATGTTTCTTGTTGAAAGAATTTTTTAAGAATCATTTTAAAAATAAAGGTATTCCTATTTGGGTTATCTATTTTTCTTCAGTGAGCTTTAATAGTTTATGTTTTTCAAGGAATTTGTCTATTTTGTCTAAGTTGTCAAGCTTATATGCATGGAGTTATTTTTAGTATTCCCTTCAGTTCAGTTCAGTTCAGTCACTCAGTCATGTCTGACTCTTTGCAACCCCATGAACTGCAACGCCAGGCCTCCCTGTCCATCACCAACTATCGGAGTTCACTCAGACTCACGTCCATCGAGTCCGTGATGCCATCCAGCCATCTCATCCTCTGTCATCCCCTTCTCCTCCTGCCCTCAATCCCTCCCAGCATCAGAGTCTTTTCCAATGAGTCAACTCTTCGCATGAGGTGGCCAAAGTATTGGAATTTCAGCTTTAGCATCAGTCCTTCCAATGAACACCCAAGACTGATCTCCTTTAGGATGGACTGATTGGATCTCCTTGCAGTCCAAGGGACTCTCAAGAGTCTTCTGCAACACCACAGTTCAAAAGCATCAATTCTTTGGCGCTCAGCTTTCTTCACAGTCCAACTCTCACATCCATACATGACCACTAGAAAAACCATAGCCTTGACTAGATGGACCTTAGTCGGCAAAGTAATGTCTCTGCTTTTGAATATGCTATCTAGGGTGGTCATAACTTTTCTTCCAAGGAGTAAGCGTCTTTTAATTTCATGGCTGCAGTCACCATCTGCAGTGATTTTGGAGCTCCAAAAAATAAAGTCTGACACTGTTTCCACTGTTTCCCCATCTATTTGCCATGAAGTAATGGGACCAGATGCCATGATCTTAGTTTTCTGAATGTTGAGTATCTTAATGTTTGTGGAGTCAGTAGTGATTGCCCCATTTTATTTCTAATATTGATGATTTGTGTCTTATCTCGTATTTTCTTCATCTGTCTTTCTATAAGTTTGTCAATTTTATTGATCTTTTCAAAGGACCACCGTTTGGTTTGATTAAAAACAAAAAATAAACAGACAATTTCACTGATTTTGCTTCTATTAATATCATTTCTTCTCTTTGCTTTGGATTTAATTTGCTTTCTTTCTCTAGTGATTTATGTTGGGCACTTAGATTACTAATTTTAGTCCTTTCTTCTCTTCTAATATAAGCATTTAATGATGTAATTTTCCTTGTCCACACTGTTCTTAACTACATCCCAGAAATTTTGATATGTTGAATTTTTATTAAGTTCAAAATATTTTAGAAGTCCTCTGATAATTCTCCTTTGACTCATTATTTAGATGTTTGTTGTTTGATTTCCAGACAGACATTTGGAGTATTTTTTATGTATATCTTTATGTTATTAATTTCTAGTTTAATTCCATTGTGGTTAGTGAACATACTTTATATGATTTCAATCCCTAAAAAATCTTTTGTCACACCTGTTCGGATGGCTACTATACAAAAAAGAATAAGTATTGGTGAAGCTGTGGAGTAATTGGAACTGTTGTGCACTTTTGGTGGTATTGTAAAATGGTTCAATCACTATGGAAAACAGCATGGAGTTTCCTCAAAAAATTAAAAATAGAACTAGCATATGATCCAGTATCGTCACTCTTGGATATACAGCCAAAATAAGGATCTTGAGATATTTGCACACCCAAATGTTCATAGCAGCACTATTCACAATAGCCAACAGGTGAAAGTGACCCAGATTTCCACTGATGGATGAATGGATAAACAAAATATGGTATATACATACAGTGGAATATTATTCAACCTGAAAAAGTAAGGAAAACCCCATGACACATAGCATTATGTTGGTTTTATAGCCCCTATGCTTGTATTAAAATGGTGGTAAACTAAAGGTCTTAAAGTTGTAATTACCTCATGCTGTATTTGTTCAACTGATTTTCTAAGAAGCATTAGCATTAGCATTGGAAGCAGATCAGCTAGATTTGACTCTCAGTGCAGATATTTATCATCTGTATGGCACTGAAGATATTACCCTCTAAACTTTGGTCATCATGTTTATAAAATAGAGTTCCTAGCAATCAAGTGCCAGTTTTATAGAAGTGTTGAAGAAACTGAGCATATAAAATATTAGCATAGGACCTAGTACACAGTAAAGGCAACTCTTGGTATAGTTGTTTTTGGTAGTGGTGTCGGTGGCATTATTGTTGAAACGTAAACATGGTAATTTGTGCTCATTAATAATTATTAATGTATTACATTAATTAATAATCTCACTGATTTTGATTCATTGTCCAAATATATTTGGAATCTGATCATGTAATGCAACTACAAATTCATTTAGTTGAGCCATCATCTTAAAAAAGAAAAATCAAGTAACTCCTACTGTCACATGCTACAGGATTGATAGACTTTAAGGATATTGTACTAAGTGGATTAAACCTGTCATAAAAGGGCAAATACTGTATGATTCCACTTATGAAATGTGTCAAAAGTTATATTTCTAGAAACAGAAAGTGCAATAGTGATTACCAGGGGCTGAAGGGGAGGATAAAAGGGAAGTTGTTAAAGGGAGAATTTCAGATTTGCAAGATGAAAAAGTTTTGGAGATCTGTTACACAACAACATGAATATACTTAACACTACCCAACTGTATACTTAAAACAGTTAAGATAGTAATTTTTAGGTTGTATCTGTGTGGTATTTTTTTTTAACAAAATTGTAAAGTAATTAACCTCCGATTAAAATAAATAAATTTATATTTTAAAAAATAAAAAAATAAAGGCAGGAAGAGACTGATAAAAAAAATGAACTTTTTAAGGTTCATTTTATGGATCATAACATGGTGCATACTTCTTGTGCACTTGTAAAAAGACTATGTATTCTGGTCTTGCTAGATAGAAGGTTCTATAAATGTCAATTAGGTAAAGTTGGTTAGTAGAGTTGTTCAGTTCTGTATCCTTACTGATTTTCTGTCTTCCTGTTTTATTGATTGCTGAGAAAAGAATGTTAAAAATCTCCCACTATAATTGTCAATTTCCCCTATTTATCCTGTTCAGTTTTATTGCTTTTTGCTTCATGTACTTAGAAGCTCTGTTGTTAACTGCATACATATTCAGGATTGTTATGACTTGGTGGTAAATTGATCATTTTATCACAACATAATGTATTTATCCCTACTAATATTCTTTCTTCTGAAGTCTTTCTCTTATTTTAATATAGCTACTTAAGCTTTATTTGAATTAGAGTTTACATAGTACATAATTTTCCTTCCTTTTATTTTTAACTTAAATATGTCTTTACATTTAAAGTGAGCTTCTTAGTTTGACAATCTCTGTCTTTATTAGGTATGTTTATACAATTTACATTCAATGAAATTATTGGCATGGCTGGATTTCTATATTTATTGTTTTCTGATTGTTCCCTCTATTCTTTGTTATTTCCCATTTTCTACTTGCTTTTGGAATATCATATGTGTGTGTGCTTAGTCACTCAGTCATGTCTGACACTTTGTAATCCCATGGACTGTAACCCACCAGGCTCCTCTGTCCATGGGATTTTTTCAGGCTAGAATACTGGGCTGGATGGGTTGCCATTTCCTCCTCTAGGAGGTCTTCCCAACCCAAGGATCAAACCCACATCTCCTGTGTCCTGCATTGCAGGTAGATTCTTTACCCAATTAGAGTGTTTTTAATAACCTATTTTAACTTATCTGTTGGTGTTTTTGTTTTATCTCATATTTGTATTTTGGGCTTGCTATATGGTTTTTCCAGTAGTCATGTATGGATGTGAGAGTTGGACTATAAAGAAAGCTGAGCACCGAAGAATTGATGCTTTTGAACTGTGGTGTTGGAGAAGACTCTTGAGAGTCCTTTGGACTGCAAGGAGGTCCAACCAGTCCATCCTAAAGGAGATCAGTCCTGAATATTCATTGGAAGGACTGATGTTGAAGCTGAAACTCCTATACTTTGGCCACCTGATGCGAAGAGCTGATTCCTTTGAAAAGACCCTGATGCTGGGAAAGATTGAGGGCAGGAGTAGAAGGGGACGACAGAGCATGAGATGGTTGGATGGTATCACTGACTCAATGGACATGAGTTTGGATAAACTCTGGGAGTTGGTGATGGACAAGGATGCCTGGCGTGCTGCAGTTCATGGGGTCGCAAAGAGTCGGACACAACTGAGCGACTGAACTGAGCTGATATTATTGACAATTCACATACCTAATATTGCATCGTCTACTTTGAGTTAAGACTGTCCACTTCAGGTACAATATTGATGTCTATACATGTGGATTTGTATAATATAGATATGAATTTGTTTATTCTGGCCCACTTTTATCATTGTTATATATTTTACATCTGCATGTGGACAATCCCACACACCATATTATGAGATTGTTTCTAATAGACTTACAGATTAAAGAAGTTGCGATTTTTAATATTTACCAGGTATTTGTTATTTCTGTTGCTCTTCTATTATTATAAGATCTAATACCATTTTCCTTCACCTAGAAGAATTTCCTTTAGAGCAGATCAACTGGTGATGATGTAATCTCTTAGTTTTCATTCATCTGAAAATGTCTTTATTTCACCTTTAGTTTTAAAGATGGTTTCACTGTATATAGAAGTCTTGGTTCACAGTTCTATTTGTTTAGTACATTAAATATAAGTTTCTTCTGACCCCCATGGCTTTTTATGTTAAATCCATTTTTTTTTAATTTTTGGCCACCTATATCTAATAGGTGGGGCTTCCCTAAATTAAAGACTGATTTTGAAGATTTCTGTTGTTTTCAACATTTTGGTTGTGATATGCCTAAGCATAATTTTCGTTGAGTTTATTATGTTTAATGCTAGCTGAGCTTCTTGAATCTTTTAAACATGCCTTCACCAAGGTGGCTCAGAGGTTAATGCATCTGCCTGCAATGCAGGAGACCTGGGTTCGATCCCTGGATCGGGAAGATCCCCTGGAGAAGGAAATGGCAACCCACTCTGGTATTCTTGCCTGGAGGATCCCATGGATGGAGGAGCCTGGTGGGCTACAGTCCACAGGGTTGCTAAGAGTCAGAGACGACTGAGTGACTTCACTCACTCACCAAATTTGAGAAGTTTCTTATCATTATTTCTTCAAATGTATTTTCTGTACCGATTTCCTTCTCTTCATCTTCTAAGATTCCAATGACATGAATGTTAGAACTTTAGATGTTGTTCCGCAGATTTCTGAGCATTTGTTAATTTTCCCCCAACATTTCCCCCTCTCTGTCTCTCTTACTGGATAATTTCTGTTGATATATCTTAAAGTTCACTGAATCTTAGGACTTTCCTGGTGGTCGACTGACTGACTAGTTCATTGAATTCCCAATGAAGGGGGCCCAGGTTCAATCCCTGTGTGGGGAATTATATCTCACATGCTAGAACTAAGATTTCACATTCTTCTAATAAAGATCCTGCATGCTACAACAAGAGATCCCACATGCTGAAACCAAGACCCAGTGTAGTCAAATAAAAAAATATTTCTTAAAAGTCTGTTGACTCTTCTGTCAGTTGCATTGTACTGTTGAGTCCATTTAGTTTTTTAAAATTTGAGATCTTACATTATTCAGTTCTAGAATTTGCATTTTTCTTATTTTAATAGTTTTAATTTTTTTTCTGCTGAAACTACTTTCTTTCTATTCCTTTACTCCATGGAGCATAATTTTAACATTTGTGTATTAGCTTTCTATTGCTTCAGAACAAATTGCCACATATTTTGCAGCTTAAAACAACATGCACTCCCAGTTTCTGTTGGTCAGCAGTCTGCGCGTGGCCTAGTTGTTCAGGATCTCACAAGGTTATAACCAAGGTATCATGTGAGCTACATTCACATTTGGAGTTTGAGGTCCTCTTCCAAGTTACATGGTTGTTGGTAGATTTCAGCTCCTTGCAGCCTGCAGATCTCTCCCACACATGGCCCTCTCCATAAGTAGTTCACATCATAACAGCCTGTATCTTCAAGGTTAACAAACAATCTCTCTCCACAAAGAATCTCTATCCACTAAGATAGAATCTTCTTTAATACAACATAGTCATCGAAGCAACATCTCATTACTTTTGCCATAGAAAGTAATCTAATTGAGGGATTGGTATCCCATCACCTTTGTCATACTTTATTTCTTAGAATCAAGTTACAGATCCTGTCTGGACTCAAAGATAGAAGATTATGGGACCAGATGCCAACTTTTTCTCTCTCCTCTTTCACTTTCCTCAAGAGGCTCTTCAGTTCTTCTTCACTTTGTGCCATAAGGGTGGTGTCATCTGCATCTCTGAGGTTACTGATATTTCTCCTGGCAATCTTAATTCCAGGTTGTGCTTCATCCAGCCCTGCATTTCGCATGATGTACTCTGTATAGAAGTTAAATAAAAAAGGTGACAGTATACAGCCTTGACACACTCCTTTCCTGATTTTGAACCAGTCTGTTGTTCCATGTCCAATTCTAACTGTTCCTTCTTGACCTGCATACAGATTTCTCAAGAGGCAGGTCAGGTGGTCTGGTATTCCCATCTCTTTCAGAATTTTCTGCAGTTTGTTGTGATCCACACAAAGACTTTGGCATAGACAATAAAGCAAAAGTAGATATTTTTCTGAAACTCTCTTGCTTCTTTGATGATTCAGCAGATGTTGGCAGTTTGATCTCTGGTTCCTCTGCCTTTTCTAAATCCAGCTTGAACATCTGGAAGTTCACGGTTTACAAACCGTTGAAGCCTGGCTTGGAGAATTTTGATCATTACTTTACTAGTGTATGATGGGTACAATTGTTCAGTAGTTTGAGCATTCTTTGGCATTGCCTTTCTTTGGGATTGGAATGAAAGCTGACCATTTCCAGTCCTATGGCCACTGCTGAGTTTTTCAAATTTGCTGGCATATTGAGTGCAGCACTTTCACAGCATCATCTTTTAGGGTTTTAAATAGATCTGCTGGAATTCCATCACCTCCACTAGCTTTGTTTGTAGTGATGCTTCTTACAGCCAACTTTACTATGCATTCCAGGATATCTGGCTCTATAGTGGTTACTACCATGGTTACTCTATTGTGGTTACACCATTGTGATTATCTGGGTCATGAAGATCTTTTTTGTGTAGTCCTTCTATGTATTTTTGCCACCTCTTCTTAGTATCTTCTAGGTCCATACCATTTCTGTCCTTTATTGTGCTCATCTTTGCTGAAATGCTCCCTTGGTATCTCTAATTTTCTTTTCTTTCTTTTTCTTTTTTTTTTTTCTAATTTTCTTGACGAGATCTCTAGTCTTTCCCATTCTATTGTTTTCCTCTATTTCTTTGCACTGATCACTGAGGAATGCTTTCTTATCTCTCCTTGCTATTCTTTGGAACTCTACATTCAAATGGGTATATTTTTTCCTTTTCTCATTTGTCTTTTGCTTCTCTTCTTTTCTCAGCTATTTGTAAGGCCTCTTCAGACGTTTTGCCTTTTTGCATTTCTTTTTCTTGCAGATAGTCTTGATCCCTGTCTCCTGAACAATGTCTCAAACCTCTGTCCATAGTTCTTCAGGCACTTTGTCTATTGGATCTAATCCCTTGAATCTATTTCTCACTTCCACTGTATAATCATAAGGGATTTGATTTAGGTCATACCTGAATGGTCTAGCGGTTTTCCCTACTTTCTTCAATTTAAGCCTGAATTTGGTAATAAGGAGTTCATGATCTGAGCCACAGTCAGCTCCTGGTCTTGTTTTTACTGACTGTATAGAGCTTCTCCATCTTTGGCTGCAAAGAATATAATCAATCTGATTTTGGTATTGACAATCTGGTGATTTCCATATGTAGAGTGTTCTCTTGTGTTGTTGGAAGAGAGTGTTTGCTATGACCAGTGCATTCTCTTCACAAAACTTTGACCTGCTTTGTTTTGTACTCTAAGGCCAAAGTTGCTTGTTATTCCATGGTACTCTTTACTATCTACTTTTGCATTCCAGTCCCCTATAATGAAGAGAACATCTTTTTGGGGTGTTAGTTCTAGAAAGTCTTGTAGGTCTTCATAGAACCGTTCAACTTCAGCTTCGTCAACATTACTGGTTGGGGCATAGACTTGGATTACTGTGATAATGAATGGTTTGACTTGGAAACGAACAGAGTTCATTCTGTCCTATGACTATGATGGTTACTGCATTTCTTCTAAGGGATTTTTGCCCACAGTAATGGATATAATGGTCGTCTAAGTTAAATTTACCCATTCCAGTCCATTTTAGTTCACTGACTGCTAAAATGTCGATGTTCACTCTTGCCATTTCCTGTTTGACCACTGCCAATTTGCGTTGAGTTGTGGACCTAACATTCCGGGTCCCTATGAAATATTGCTCTTTATAGCATCGTACTTTATGTCGATCACCAGTCACATCCACAGTTGGGTTCATTCTTCAAAGCTTTTATTGGATCCTTTGGGTCTCTTATTGTGATCCTTTGGGTCTTTCCTGCACTTGCACAGCTTAAAAATGAGAATGGGACTTGTGTGAGTTCATTTGCAGAATTAGAGGGTCCTTTTACTCCAGCTATTTCCTGTATAAAATATCTTTCATTAGCCCATTCTTGAGGCAATCAATACTCCCTTTATTAGCTCCTCTGGCCAGAAAAATATGGCATATCTCTGGGCAAACAACCCCATGACTGAGCAAATTGCTAGAAAGAAAACAAAACAAAAACCCAACAGAATTACCCCTATACTCTTTGGCTTCTAGTCGTCCTTTTTATGATTACTCTGCCCTGTAATACAGAATTTCTCCTGGAATTTTCACCTATTAAACCCATGCTTTGCTGTGCAGTTGAGCAACTGGGATTCACCCTCAGAAAATCTGCAAGAGAAAAAGAAAATATGGGACATCACTTTGATGCAGGTACTAGTCTAAGTTTTAACTCTCTTTCATAATCTACCTGCTTTTGGTTACTTTTTAGTGTTTAGGCAGTTGATTTTTGTGTGTGTTTTCCCATCATTTTTAGATACATTTGCAGGAGAGATAAATTATAGTGTGCTTACTCTATCTCTGCCAGAACTAGAGTGAGTGAGTGAAAGTTACTCAGTCATGTCTGACTCTTTGCGACCCCATGGACTATACAGTCCATGAAATTCTCCAGGCCAGAATACTAGAGTGGGTAGCCTTTGCCTTGTCTAGGGTATCTTCCCAACCCAGGGATCAAACCCAGATCTCCTGCATTACAAGCAGATTCTTTACCAGCTGAGCCACAAGGCAAGCAGAAAATTAGAACTTGTCTTTTAATTTGTAAACCATTTGTAGTTCAATTAGGTTTCTTAAAGACAGGAAAGAGTTTGCTTCTGCTTTTTAATCAAATCTGACAATGTAAGGCTTTTAATTTGAATGTTTAGATAATTTTCATCTATATTTGTAATTATGGCTCTATTTGTGTTGGAATCTACCATTTTGCTATTTGTATTGTTTTTGTTCCATCTGTTCTGACCTTCTTTTGGAGGAGTTGAACTTTTATGATTTCACTTCATCTGTACTCTTGACTTATTGGCTATATGTTTTTTCTTTTGATGGTTGCACTTGTTACAGGCTTCCTCAAAACAATATTATGTTACTTTACATGTAGTATAAGAACCATACAAATATTTTTCCCTTCCAATAATTTGTAGTTTCATATACATTTTACTTGTAAATGTGCTATAAACATCACAATGCATTATTATTTTTGCTTTGCTAGTCACTTCATGGGAAATAGATGGGGAAACAGTGGAAACAGTGTCAGACTTTATATTTTAGAGCTCCAAAATCGTTGCAGATGGTGACTGCAGCCATAAAATTAAAAGACGCTTACTCCTTGGAAGAAAAGTTATGACCAACCTAGATAGCATATTCAAAAGCAGAGACATTACTTTGCCGACTAAGGTCCGTCTAGTCAAGGCTATGGTTTTTCCAGTGGTCATGTATGGATGTGAGAGTTGGACTGTGAAGAAGGCTGAGCGCTGAAGAATTGACGCTTTTGAACTGTGGTGTTGGAGAAGACTCTTGAGAGTCCCTTGGACTGCGAGGAGATCCAACCAGTCCATTCTGAAGGAGATCAGCCCTGGGATTTCTTTGGAAGAAATGATGCTAAAGCTGAAACTCCAGTACTTTGGCTACCTCATGCAAAGAGTTGACTCATTGGAAAAGACTCTGATGCTGGGAGGGATTGGGGGCAGGAGGAGAAGGGGACGATAGAGGATGAGATGGCTGGATGGCATCACGGACTCAATGGACGTGAGTCTGAGTCAACTCCGATAGTTGGTGATGGACAGGGAGGCCTGGGGTGCTGCAGTTCATGGGGTCACAAAGAGTCGGACACGACTTAGCGACTGAACTAAACTGAACTGAACTGAACTGAACTGAACTGAGTCACTTATCTTTTAAGGAGTTTTCCTTTTTCAATGATAAAAAGTCTTTTATATTTACTGTTAATGGCAGTCTTTATTCGTTTATATAAATGAAAGTTTGCTTTTGGTGTCATTTTTCTTCTACCCTAAGAGCTTCATTTAATTTTTTTTTTTTTTATTATTGAGTAGATCTAGTGATGAGGAATTCTCTCAGCTTACAATTTCCTGAGAAAGTCTTTATTTAGCACTCAATTTTGAAAGTTTCACTGGGTAAAAATTCCAAATTGACAGGTTTTTGTTTCATCTTTTTACAAATGTCACTCTGCTGTCTTCTGAATAGTGTAGTTTCTGATAAGATGTCTGTGATCATTCTTACATTTGTTCTTCTATGTAATATCCATTTAATTTGAATGCTTTTTAGCATTTTCTCTTTATCACTAGTTTAAATAACTTAGATTATGGATTCCTTAGTGTTCTCTTTGTGTTTTACCCTGCTTGATATTTATTGATCTTTGTTAATTTTCAGGGTTTTCATTTTTGATACATGATAAATTTTTGGCCAGTATTTTTTTGCCTTTATCTCCTTCTGGGTGTCAATGATCTGTTCATTTGTTTTGTTTTTAATAGTTTTTCTTTCTGTGCTTTATTTGGATTGTGTCTTTCCTTATTCTTTGAGTTTATATATCTTTTTCTGCAATGTCTAATCTGTTGTTAATCCCTTCCAGCATTTTCATTTTAGATATACTATTTTTAATCTCTAGAAATTCTATTTCTCATTTTTATAAAGTCAGTAATAGTGTCCCCATTTTCTTTCCGGATTCTACTAATTTGATTGTTGTCTTTGTTTTGCTTTGTCAGTTTAACTAAAGGTTTCTCAACTTTGTAGATCTTTTCAAATAACCAACTTTTGGTTTTATTGATTTTCTCTATTGGTTTCTATTCAGTACCTCATTTCCTTTCTTTTGCTTGCTTTGGGTTTAGTTTTTTCATGTTTTTATAGGGTTTTAAGGTAGAGGGTTATTGATATCATTTTTTCTTCTATAATTTTGTAATTTGCATTGTGATTTCTTTACTGCCTCATGGATTATCAAGAAGTGTGATTTTAATGTCCACATATTTGTGACTTTCCCTAATTTGTTATTGATTTCTATTTCACTTCAATTTTTTCAGAGAACATACTTTGTATATGTCCTTTTAAATTTGTTGAGTCATCTTTTATGGCCTAATATAACACTTGCTGCTGCTAAGTCGCTTCAGTCGTGTCCGACTCTGTGTGACCCCATAGCCGACAGTCCACTAGGTTGCGCCGTCCCTGGGATTCTTGAGTAGAATATATATTCTTTTGTTGGGTAGTGTCCTATCACTGCCTGTTAAGAGTTATTTGGTTCTTGGTATTGGTCAATTATTCTATATCCTTGTTGATCTTCTGCCTAGTTCTTTTTTAATAACTATTAACAATGGGGTACTGGAGTTGGCTGTTATTGTTGAATTGTCTAATTCTCACTTTAATACTGTGAGATTAATCTTCATGGATTTGGGGGCCTTGTTTTTATATACACAGATAGTTTATAATTATGTCTTCCTGATGGATTGGCCCTTTTGTTGTTAAATAATATCCCTAGCAAATATCCCTACATTACCTTAAGCAATGTAATTTTATTATTTTAAAGTTTATTTTATTGGATATTAATGTAGCCATTCCAGATTTTCTTTAGTTGTTGGTTCCATGACATATCTTTTTCCATTCTTTTATTTTTGATTAATCTTAAACTTTGAATGTAAAATATACAGAATGTAAAATATTCAAAACAGCATTTTCTTGAATCTTATTTTTAATACAATCTGACAATCTCTGACTTTTGACTGGCTTGTTTAAAGCATTCATATTTAACATAATTGGTATAGTTAGATTTACACCTAGCACTTTAGTTTTGGTTTTCTATGTGTCTTGTCTCTTTCTCCCCTCCGTTGGCATTTGATGCTTTCTTTTACATTGAATGAATATTTTCTAGTGTAACAGTTAATTACTCTTATGATTTTTTAAAAACTATTTTTCAGTTCCTTTCCCATTTTTTATTCTGGAGCTTACCGTATACATCTTAATTTATCATAATTCAGTTCATGTTTTTACTAATTTAATTTCTGTGAGATTTAGATACTTGACCTGTTTATAGCTCGCCCCCTTTTTTGCTATTGTTATTTTGCATACTATATCTGTATATGGTACAAACCCAACACATTATTGTATTTATTACCTTATATAGTTTATATTCCATAAGTTCAGTTCAGTTCAGTCGCTCAGTCATGTCCGCCTCTTTGCGACCCCATGGACTGCAGGATGCCAGGCCTCCCTGTCCATCACCATCTCCCAGAGTTTATTCAAACTTGTGTCCATTGAGTTGGTGATGCCATCCAACCATCTCATCCTCTGTTGTTCCTTTCTCCTCCTACCTTCAATCTTTCCCAGCATCAGGGTCTTTTCACATGAGTTAGTTCTTCATATCAGATAGCCAAAGTGTTGGAGTTTCAGCTTCAACATCAGTCCTTCCAATGAATATTCAGGACTGATCTCCTTTAGGATGGACTGGTTGCATCTCCTTGCAGTCCAAGGGACTCTGAAGAGTCTTCTCCAACACCACAATTCAAAAGCATCAATTCTTTGGTGCTCAGCTTTCTTTATCTTTCAACATTCACATCCATATATGACCACTGGAAAAACCATAGCTTTGACTAGATGGACCTTTATTGATAAAGTAATGTCTCTGTTTTTAATATGCTCTCTAGATTGGTCATAACTTTCCTTCCAAGGCAGAAGTGTCTTTTTTTTTTTTTTTAATTTCATGGCTGCAGTCACCATCTGCAGTGATTTTGGATCCCCAGTAATAAAGTCTGTCACTGTTTCCACTGTTTAGAAATGGACAAAATAGAGGAGAACAAGTATATGTTTATAGAATTTATTATATTAACCTTCCTACTACCATTCTGTTCTCTTCACTTTTTTCCTATAGATTAAAGTTACCTTTTGGTGACATTTCCTTACTTCAATAGAGTTAGTTCTTGCCTAACACTATGGTGCTATTATTGTCAAATTTATTATATTTCTATATGTTATATTCCCAATAATTGAATAATACACATATTGTTTCAAACAAAACTAATTAAAAGAAAGGAGAAAATATATATACTTTCCTGTCATTTATAATCATATGATTTCGTTTACTAGTGCTCTGTTTTTTTGTTGTGGGATCAAATCACCATCAGAGGTCAGTTTCTTTCACCCTGAAGAACTTTTAGTGTTTCACAAGGCAGATCTGCTACCAGTGAATTCTTTCAGTATTTGTTTTCTGGGAATGTCTTTATTTTACCTTTAGTTTTGAAAGATAGTTTCTCTTGATGAAAGGTTCTCGGTTGATGGTTTTTCTTTTCTTTCATTACTTTGAAAATACTATCTTAATGCCTTTTGGCCTTCATTGTCTTTGATGGAATTTCTGCTGTTAAGCTTACTGGGTTCCCTTGGATGTGATAAGTTGTTTTTCTCCTGCAGCAAAAGATTTTAACTTTTCCGTTGTCTTTCAGCATTTTTTGCTATGATTTGCTTCTTGGGTTTGAATCTCCTTTATTTTAGAGTTCCTTGAAGTTCATGTACCTGGATATTAATGTTTTTCACCAAACTTGGGAAGTTTTCAGTCATTATTTCTTCTAATATTTTTTCTGCCTCTCTCTTCTCTCTCCTCCTCCTTATCTGTTACTGCATTATGTATGTGCTGTTGTTTTTAAGGGGATCCTGTATTAATCTGAGGCCCTGCTCATTTTTCTTCATTCTCTGTTCTTTAGATTGCATAATCTGTTGATCTTTCCTCAAGTTCACCGATTCTTTCTTCTGTTAATCAAATCTATCAATACTATTGAGCCCTTCTAGTGAATTTTTCACTTCAAATTACTGTACTTTTCAACTCTAGAGTTTTTGCTTGGATGTTCTCCTTTTAAAAAATAATTTATATATTTTTAATTAGATTCTATACTTGATGAAGAGTTGTTATGATAGCTTCCTTTACTTCTGTAACCATAGTTTCGTTTAAGTTTTTGAAAAACATTTACACTATCTGCTTTGAAGACTTTATTTGCTAGGTCCAGTATCTGAGCCCTTTCAAAGACACTTTCCATTGCCTACTTTTTTCTTGTGTAGAGTCACACTTTCCTATTTCTTTGCATGTCTTGTAATTTTTTGTTGAAAGCTGGTATTTTAGATGATATATTGTAATAATATGAATGCTGACTACAGTTCTTCCCCTTCCAGGTCTTGCTGTTTGTTGTTTACTTGTTTAGTGATTTGTCTGTACTAGTACATTGAAATTTATTTCCCTCATCCTGTGAAGTTTGATATTTGGTATGTGCATAGTCAACATGGGAGGCAGTGGTTTTATAGCTGGGCCCTATTTGACAATGTCTTTCTCTGATCTTTCTGTTATCTGTTTCATAATCAGCTATTATTGCTATTAGTTGCCATCTGGTTGTTTTACTATTTTTTGACAATGTCATGGGGCAAAAAATTTTACTATCATGGAGTAACCAGCTCCTTCTTAAATGGTCATAATCAAAATCTCCTTTGTTTTCCAAGGGCTCTAAAGGCTAAAACTTACTTGTGCTGTATTCCAAATAAAGACAGTTCCCTCAGGGAGAATTATGGAATCCTCTATCCTACGGCCTTCCTGTGCCCCTGGGAAAAACATCTATACCATTCCTCTAGAACAAGAGGTTGAGATGGTGGCCTGCTTCTGTCTTGATTCACTCATGGTGTGCTGGATGAGGGTAGTAGCTTTTGAACCTCTTGGCTTATGTAGAACCTCATTTTATAAGTTACCTGAGATGCGGGCATTTGAGGCTCAGTATTCTTGGCCTGCCCTTCATGGAGTAGAGCCTCTGTCCTAAGAGTGGTGCCTGGGTGGAGGAAGGGGTTTCCAGACCTTTCAGTCATACCCACCTAGATTAGAACTTCTGAAGCACAGGATTAGGAGATGATTAATATGAGTAATTTTCCCCCACCACATGTGACACTGTAATTCTAGGTTTTGAGCTGAGGGGAGAGAGAGTTTCATTTTGTTGACTGCCAGAATAGAGTTTCTGTCACACTGAGTTGGGGACCTCAGGGGCTTGAGGAGAGCAAGGTATCTTGTCTAATGTGCCGCACATTCTCATTGTCCTTATGAAAGTCAATAGGTTTCTCTGGAAGACATTTTTCTTCATTTGCTATGTGCTATTAGGACAATTTCTGGGGCTTCTCCAATGGCTCAGCAGGGAAAGAATCTGTTTGCAATGCAGGCTACATAGGAGATGAGGATTCATTCCCTTGGTTGGGAAGATCCTCTGAAGATGGAAATGGCAATCCACTCCAGTATTCTTGCCAGGAGAATCCCATGGACAGAAGAGCCTGATGGCCTATAGTCCAAAGAGTCAGAAAGAGTTGGTCTTGGCTGAATGACTAAGCGCACACTTAGGACAATTTCCAGAGAGTTTTAGTGGTTGTTGCTTTTTTATAATTTTCACCTATTAAGGTTCTTTAGCTGAGTATTCAGTCTGTCAGGCTCCATATACCACTGTCCTAAAAGTTATTCCCCCTATTCTTTTCTGATGGTTTGATCCCCAGCTTTGAGTAGCTTCCTCTCATGCATATATGCTGCTGTTGCTGCTGCTAAGTCACTTCAGTTGTGTCCGACTCTGTGCAACTCCATCGTCGGCAGCCCACCAGGCTCCCCCATCCCTGGGATTCTCCAGGCAAGAACACTGGAGTGGGTTGCCATTTCCTTCTCCAATGCATGAAAGGAAAAGGAAAAGTGAAGTCGCTCAGTTGTGTCCGACTCTTAGTGACCCCATGGACTGCAGCCTACCAAGCTCCTCTGTCCATGGGATTTTCCAGGCAAGAGTGCTGGAATAGGTTGCCATTGCCTTCTCCTCATGCATATATAGTTTGGTAATTAGCCAAAGACTCAAGAATGCTCTCTTTATAGATCTCTGGAGGTCACACTCCATGTAGCTCCCTTCCCTCCTTTATTCTCCTACACAGTTTCAAACCACATTGGTTCGTCTGTATTCTAATATCTGGCTCTTGAACTCAGTAAGTCCACTGGGCTTTGTTTAAATTCCCTGTCCTTGTACCATGGCCAGGAAACTGCCTCCACACAGTAAATGGGGACAATAAGAGCACTTATCTTGTTCATTTCCATTTTGAGGGGGATCACAGTCCTGTTCTACTTGTGTTATCAATATCTGATAAAAATCTTGTTTTATATCCCGCCGCACCCCCCCTCCGATTTTCAATTGCTTAAGTAAGGGGAGTAAATCTGGTCCTCTTTATTCCATCTTGGCTGGAAAAGGAATTTCTGGTCTAGTGTTCTTTTGCTATTTTCTTTTTGCATAGTGATTCAGAGCTGAAAATCTTGGAGAAGGAAATGGCAACCCACTCCAGTACTCTTGCCTAGAAAATTCCATGGATGGAGGAGCCTGGTGGGCTACATTCCATGGGTTCATGAAGAGTCGGACACAACTGAGCAACTTCGCGACTTCAGAGCTGAAAATCTAGGTTTGAATTCTGATTCTCAGTGGTTAAGGCAAGTCACTTCACTTTTCGTCGGTCATCTTCCTTTTCTACAAAATGGAGGTAATGAATACCTCAGTTTTAGTGTTGTTGTAAAGATTAAATGAGTTTATGCTTGTTAAATATTTATAAAAAGATATAGCCCAAAGGAGGTTGAAATAAATTTTAACATTACTAGCACTAGCATCACCACTACCCCCATTGCTGTTGCTACTACTCACATCTTCATTTCCCATATATCATTGGAATTTCCTAAGGTATTGCATGTGGTAGGGATATAGAAGACTGGACCATAATATATATAGTGAAAAAGTGTGAAAGTGTTAGTTGCTCAGTCGTGTCCCAATTCTTTGTGACCCCATGGACTATAGCCCTGCAGGCTCCTCTGTCCATGAAATTCTCCAGGCAAGAATACTGGAGTGGGTAGCCATTCCCTTCTCCAGAGGATCTTCCTGACCCAGAGACTGAATCGAGATTTACCACATTGCAGGCAGATTCTTTACTGTCTGAGCCCTCAGAGAAGTCCATAAGGTGAAGTCACTCAGTTGTGTCCGACCCTTTGTGACCCCATGGACTGTAGCCTATCAGGCTCCTCCGTCCATGGGTTTTTCCAGGGAAGAATACTGGAGTAAGTTGCCATTTCCTTCTCCAGGAGATCTTCCAGACCCAGGGATTGAACCCGGGTCTCCTGCATTGAGAGAAGCCCATACAGGCCATTATATATAGCATTTTATATTAATTTTTGTATTATAACTTTCATTTCTTTGTATAATTGTACAGACTTAAGTGAGGAAAAAGGAGGCCTGGCGTGCTGCAGTCCGTGGGATCACAAAGAGGCAGGCATGACTTGGGACTGAACAACAACAGAGTTAATATATCAGACTATTAGAGCAGGAAAACATCACTTGTGTTGAGTCAGTTAATTTGAGTATGAGCATAGTTCTATAGGGCTATTACCATGGGCTAGGATTACATAACAACTCAATCTCTTTCATTGAGTAGTCTTGGCTTTTCTTTATATAATGTGTACAGACCCCATGGACTGTATAGTTCATGGAATTCTCCAGGCCAGAATACTAGAGTGGATAGCTTTTCCCTTCTCAGGGGATCTTTCCAACCCAGGGATTGAACCCAGGTTTTGCAGGCAGATTCTTTACCAGCTGAGCCATCAGGGAAGTCCAGTGTATTCTTTACCACCATCCAAATGAAAATGGTGCTAGTAAATCTCTAAAATTGTGTGATTTTAAGAAATTGAGGTATAACCAAATTTAACATTAACTGCTCACATGAAGTCTTAGGGTAATTCAGGCTAGCTAGGTGGATCTGTTCAACACCCAGGCATTTGCATAATATCCATGGCTATTTATATTTATAAAGATCTGGCAATGGTTAAGGTGGCTAATTTTGGAAATGTATTGCATTTCCATCTGGTCTGAATCAATGAACTTGAACTTCATGCTACATGAGATGGAGACATTTTATGAGACACCAGATTTAGACACTGTTATATCATGTTCCCAGAATCTTAACTCTGATGTAATAAGAGAATTTTAACTACTTATCTGGGCACAAGTGGTGTGGTATCAGTAATATTTGATGAAGAAAACAAATGGATACTTCCTATTAGCTTAGATATCCTGCTTTGAGCCCTCAAGCCTTCACTCTATGAATGATATAGTCTGTCAGGAGAACAGTGCATTGGTGCTTTATGTAATACTCTTGATCATATCAAGGTGATAATATAATAAAACTGACAACCCATTATTGAACATCTGTGTGCCAGGCATTGTGCTTTACCCTTTACATGTATTATCTCATTTAATCCTTGCAGAAACATTGGAAAGTAGACATTATATTCCAATTTTACAGAAGAGGAAATTGAAGCTCAAAAAAAATAAAGCATCTTTGCCAAGATTATATAACAAGACAGGGTAAAAATGGAATTCTGACCCAGGGTGTCTGACTCTGAAACACTGTGCCTCCCATAAGTTTTATCATTAGAATCATTTCTGCAATCTTTGGTTATAGCACTGTTATCTAATGCATGGCTCTACAGCATGAAATCTTAAAGACAATGTTATAAATATACTCTAGCATAGAAGATCAATAAGGGAAACAGGTAATTAAAGATTTCATGTTAGATAACACTTTGGTGAAAGAATACAAGAAGCTAAAGAACTACTATGGACTGGACTCCTGAATGGTATCTACCCATTGTTTTTACCAGCCTGCAGGTTCTTTGAGAAAATAGGATGTTAGAGGCTAAGCAAAAAAATATTGTGGTTTAGAGTTATAAGGGTGGTTGGGTGAGGGGAGTAGTGTTGTTAGGAAGTTTATATATTTCTCTTGGATCCTAATAATGGTGCATTCAAGTGGGTGATATCATCCCCATTTTCAGATAAAGAATTTGAAACAATAAATTGCTTAATGGCACAAGATGGTATATTCTTTTTTGTTTACCTTTTTATTTTGTATTGGGGTATAGCTAACCAACAAACAATGTTGTGATAGTTTCAGGTGAACAGCGAGGGGACTCAGCCATACATATACATGTATCCATTTTCCCCAAACCCCTTCCTATCCAGGCTACCACTTAACATTGAACAGATTTCCGTGTGCTATTACAAAAGGTCATTGTTGGTTATCCATTTTAAATATCACAGTGTGTACATGCCCATCCCAATCTTCCTAAGTATTCCTTTCCTCTAGCCTTCCACCCGGCAACCATAAGCTCATTCCTGAGGTCTCTGCATTTGTTTCCGGTTTGTAAGTTCATTTGTATCATTTCTTCTTAGATTCCACATATAAAGGATGACATACAATATTTATCCTTCTCTGACTACTTCACTCAGTATGACACTCTAGATTCATCCATGTTGCTGCAAATGGCATTATCTGCTTTATCTATTCCTCTGTTTGTGGACATTTTGGTTGCTTGCTTGTCCTTGCTATTGTAAACAGTGTTGCAATGAACATTGGGGTTTATGTATCTTTTTGATCATGTTTTTCTCTAGATATATGCCTAAGAGTGTGATTGGAGGGTCATATCTCATTGTAGTTTCAGTCTACATTTCTCTAATTAGCAGTGTTGAACATTTTTTTTAATTGAAATTTATTTATTTTAATTGGAGGCTAATTACTTAACAGTATTGTATTGTTTTTGCCATACATCAACATGAATCCGTCACGGGTGTACACGTGTTCCCCATCCTGAACCCCACTCCCACCTGCCTCCCCATACCATCCCTCTGGGTCATCCCAGTGCACCAGCCCCAAGCATCCTGTATCCTGTATCGAACCTGGACTGGCGATTCGTTTCTTATATGATATTATACATGTTTCAATGCCATTCTCCCAAATCATCCCACCCTCTCCCTCTCCCACAGAGTCCAAAAGACTGTTCTCTACATCTGTGTCTCTTTTGCTGTCTCGCACACAGGGTTATCATTACCATCTTTCTAAATTCCATATATATGCGTCTTTTCTTTTGCCTCTTGGCCATCTGTATGTCTTCTTTGGATAAATATCTATTTAGGTCTTCTGCCCATTTTTTGAGTGGGTTGTTTGTTTTGATGCTGTTAAGCATCATGAGCTGTTGTAAATTTTGGAGACTAATTCCTTAACTGTCATATAATTTGCAAATATTTTCTCCAATATGTGGGTTGTCTTTTCATTTTGTTTATTGTTTCCTTTGCTGTGCAAAAGCTTTTGAGTTTATGTAGGTCCCATTTGTTTAGTTTTCTTTTTTTTCCATTATTCTGGGAGACAGATTGAGAAAGATATTGCTGTGATTTATGTCAGAGATTGTTCTGCCAATTTTCTTCTAGGAGTTTTTTTTTTAAATTAATTTATTTTAATTGAAGGATAATTGCTTTTCAATATTGTATTGGTTTCTGCGATACATCAACATGAATCAGCCATAGGTATACATATGTGCCCTCCTTCTTGAAGCTCCCTCCCACTTCCCGCCCCATCCCACTCCTCTAGGTTGTTACATAGTCCTGGTTTGAGTTCTCTGAGTCATACAGAAAGTTCCCACTGCCTATTTGTTTTACATTTGGTAGTATATTTGTTTCTGTGTTACTCTCTCATTCCCCCCACCCTCTCCTTCCTCCCTCAACCACTGTGTCTGTAATTCTGTTCTCTGTTTGTGTCTCCATTGCTGCCCTGCACATAGGTTCATCAGTGCTGTCTTTCTAAATTCCATATGTGTTTGTTAATATATGTTATTTGTTTTTCTCTTTCTGACTTACTTTATTCTGTATAAAAGGTTCTAGGTTCATCCATATCATTAAAACTGACTCAAATGCATTCCTTTGTGAGGCTGAGTAATATTCCATAGTATATCAGTATCACAGCTTCTTTATCCATTCATCCATCCATGGACAACTAGGTTGATTCATGTCCTAGCTATTGTAAATAGTGCTACAATGAACATTGGGGTACATGTGTCTTTTTCAATCTTAGTTTCCTCAGGATATATGCCTAGTGGTGGGATTCAGTTCCGTTTTTCAGCCACGTCTGACTCTTTGCGACACCATGGACTACAGCATACCAGGCCTCGCTGTCCATCGCCAACTCCCAGAGTTTACTCAAACTCATGTCCATTGAGTTGCTGATGACATTCAACCATCTCATCCTCTGTCGTCCCCTTCTCCTCCTGCCTGCAATCTTGCCCAGCATCAGAGTCTTTTCCAATGAGTCAGCTCTTTGCATCAGGTGGCCAGAGTATTGGAGTTTCACCTTCAGCATCGAGTCCTTCCAATGAAGATTCAGGACTGATTTCCTTGAGGATGGACTGGATGAATGTGCTTGCAGTCCAAGGGACTCTCAAGAGTCTTTGCCAACACCACAGTTCAAAAGCATCAGTTCTTCAGGGCTCAGTTTTCTTTATAGTCTAACTCTCACATCCATACATGACCGCTGGAAAAACCATAGCCTTAACTAGATGGACCTTTGTTGGCAAAGTAATGTCTCTGTTTTTAATTTGCTGTCTACATTGGTCATAACTTTTCTTCCAAGGAGCAAGTGTCTTTTAATTTCATGGCTGCAGACATCATCCACAGTGATTTTGGAGACCCCAAGATAAAGCGTGTTACTGTTTGTACTGTTTCCCCATCTATTTCCCAAGAAGTGATGGGACCAGATGCCATGATCTTAGTTTTCTTAATGTTGAACCTCAAGTCAACTTTTTCACTCTCTTTCACTTTCCTCAAGAGGCTCTTTAGTTCTTCTTCACTTTCTGCCATAAGGGTGGTGTCATCTGCATATCTGAGGTGATTGATATTTCTCCCAGCAATCTTGATTCCAGCTTATGCTTCATCCACCCCAGTGTTTCTCATGATGTACTCTGCATACAAGTTAAATAAGCAGGGTGATAATATACATACAGCCTCGATGTACTCCTTTTCCTGTTTGGAATTAGTCTGTTGTTCCATGTTTAGTTCTAACTGTTGCTACATGACTTGCATACAGATTTCTCAAAAGACAGGTCAGATGGTCTTGTATTCCCATCTCTTTAAGAATTTTCCAGAGTTTGTTGTGGTCCACACAGTAAAAAGGCTTTCGCATAGTCAATGAAGCAGAAGTAGATGTTTTTCTAGAACTCTCTTGCTTTTTCAGTGATCCAAAAGATGTTGGAAATTTGATCTCTGGTTCTTCTGCCTTTTCTAAATCCAGCTTGAACATCTGGAAGTTTACGGTTCACGTACTGTTGAAGCCTGGCTTGGAGAATTTTGAGCCTTACTTTATTAGCGTGTGAGATGAGTACAATTGTGTGCTAGTCTGAGCATTCTTTCATATTGCCTTTCTTTGTGATTGGAATGAAAACTGACCCTTTCCAGTCCTCTGGCCACTGCTGAGTTTTCCAAATGTGCTGGCATATTGAGTGCAGCACTTTCACACCATCATCTTTTATGATTTGAAATAGTTCAGCTGGAATTCCATCACCTCCACTAGCTTTGTTCATAGTGATGCTTCCTAAGGTCCACTTGACTTCACATCCCAGGATGTCTTGCTCTAGATTGGTGATCACATCATCATGATTATCTGGGCCATGAAGATCTTTTTTGTATCGTTCTTCTGTGTATTCTTTCCACCTCTTCTTAATATTTTCTGCTTCTGTTAAGTCTATACCATTTTGTCCTTTATAGTGCCCATCTTTGCATGACATGTTCCCTTGGTATCTCTAATTTTCTTGAAGACATCTCTAGTCTTTCTCATTCTATTGTTTTCCTCTATTTCTTTGCTGGACCATATGGTGGTTTTTAAGAATCTCCATACTGTCTTCCATAGTGGATATATCAATTTACATTCCTACCAACAGTGCAAGAAAATTCCCTTTTCTCCACACCCTCTCCAGCAGTTATTGCATGTAGATTTTCTGATGATGTTCATTCTCTCCAGTATTGAAATTAATTCAATTAATGAAATTAAAACATGCTTGCTCATTGGAAGAAAAGCTATGACAAACCAAGATGGCATATTAAAAAGCAGAGACAGTACTTTGCCAATGAAGATCCATATAGTCAAGGCTATACTTTTTCCAGTAGTCATGTATGGATATGAGAGTTGGACCATAAAGAAGGCTGAGTGCTAAAGAATTAATGCTTTTGACCTGTGGTGCCAGAGAAGACTCTTGAGAGTCCCTTGGACCGCATGGAGATCCAGTCAGTCCTAAAGGAAATAAATTCTTTTTTTTTTTTTTAATTTTAAAATCTTTAATTATTACATGCATTCCCAAACATGAACCCCCCTCCAACCTCCCTCCCCATAACATCTCTGTGGGTCATCCCCAAGGAAATCAAATCTGAATACTCATTGGAAGGACTGATGCTGAAGCTGAAGCTCCAATACTTTGGCCACGTGATGTGAAGAGCCAACTCATTAGAAAAGACCCTGATGCTGTGAAAGATTGAAAGCAGGAGAAGGGGACAACAGAGGACCAGATGGTTGGATGGCATCACCGACTCAATGGACATGAGTTTGAGCAAGCTCTGGGAGATAGTGAAGAACAGGGAAACGTGGTGTGCTGCAGTCCATGCTGTCAGAAAGGTGCTGTGGTCAATGGGGTCACAAAGTGTCAGACACCACTGAGCGACTGAGCTACAACAGCTCTGACCAGTGTGAGGTGATATCTCATTGTAGTTTTGATTTGCATTTCTCTAATAATAGGCAGTCTTGGCCATCTCTTCGTGTGCTTAAAAGCTATCTGTATGTCTTCTTTGGAGAAATATCTGTTCTTTCTTGGGAAATGATGTCTTTCTAAGAATTTGTTCATTTCTTCCAGGTTGTCCGTTTTGTTGGCATACAGTTCCTCGTAGTAGTCTCTTTTGATTCTTGGTATTTCTGTGGAGTCAGTTCTAACTTCCTCTTTTTCATCGCTAATTGTATTGATTTCAGCCCTCTCCCTTTTCTTTCTTGATGAGTCTGGCTAAAGGTTCATCAATTTTGTTTATCTTTTCAAAAAACCAGCTTTTAGTTTCATTGATGTTTGCAGTTGTTTTCATCATCTCTACTTTATTTCTGCTCTGATCTTTATTTGTTTCTTTCTACTAACTTTAGGTTTTGGTTGTTCTTCTTTCTCTAATTGTTTAAGGTGTAAGGTAAAGTTGTTTATTTCAGATTTTTCTTGTGTCTTAAGATTATATTGCTGTAAACTTCCTTCCTAGAGCTTCTTTTGCTGCATCCCATTTGGATCATTGTGGTTTCATTTTCATTCGTGTCTGGGTATTTTTTTATTTCCTCTTTGATTTCTTCAGTGATCCATTGGTCATTTAGTAACATATTGTTTAGCCATTACATGTTTGTGGTTTTTAGAGTTTTCTTTCCTTGTAATTTATTTCTGATCTCATAGCATTGTGATTAGAAAAGATGGTTGACATGATTTCAGTTATCTTAAATTTACCAAGAGTGGCCTTGTGTCTCAGCATGTGGTCCTGCCTGAAGAAGTTCCTTGTGCACTTGAAAAGAATGTGTAGTCTGCTGTATTTGGGTGGAATGCTCTATAAATATCAGTTAAGTGCAACTCATCTAAAGTGTCATTTAACGGCTGTGTTTCCTTTTTAATTTTCTGTCCAGATGATCTGTCCATTGATTAAAGTGGGCTATTAATGTCCCCCACTATTATTGTGTTACTGTCAGTTTCTCCCTTTAAGGTTGTATCTGCCTTACATATTCTGGTGCTCCTATACTGCTGCTGCTGCTGCTAAGTCACTTCAGTCGTGTCCGACTCTGTGTGACCCCATAGACGGCAGCCCACCAGGCTCCCCCGTCCCTGGGATTCGCCAGGCAAGAACACTGGAGTGGGTTGCCATTTCCTTCTCCAAGCTCCTATATTGGGTACTGATAAATTTATAATTGTTTTATATTATTCTTGGATTGATCCCTTGATCATTGTGTAGTGTTCTTCTTTGTCTTTTATAACAGTCTTTGTTTTAAAGTCTATTTTGTCTGATAGGAGTGCTGTCACTCCAACTTTCTTTTGATTTCCATTTGTGTGGATTACCTTCCCCTATCCCCTTAGCTTCATTCTGTAAGTGTCCCTAGTTTTGAGGTGGGTCAGAATATATATGGGCTTTGTTTTTGTATCTTCCCAGCCATTCTATGTCTTTTGGTTAGTGCATTTAATTCATTTACATTTAAGGTAATTATCAATATGTATGATCCTATTACCATTTTATTAATTGTTTTCGATTTATTTTGTGTAGGGCTTTTCTTTCTCTTGTGTTAATTGCCTTGATAAGTTCTTTTAGCATTTGTTGTAAAGCTGCTTTCAGTTCAGTTCAGTTCTGTTGATCAGTCTTGTCTGACTGTTTGCAGTCCCATGGACTGCAGCACGCCAGGCCTCCCTATCCATCACCAACTCCCGGAGTTTACTCAAACCCATGTCCATCGATTCGGTGATGCCATCCAACTATCTCATCCTCTGTCATCCACTTTTCCTCCTGCCTTCAATCTTTCCCAGCATCTCGGTCCTTTCAAATGAGTAAGTTCTTTGTATCAAAACTCCAACGTATTGGAGTTTCAGCTTCAGCATCAGTCCTTCAAATGAATATTCAGGGCTGATTTCCTTAAGGATGGACTGGTTGGATCTCCTTGCAGTCCAAGGGGCCCTCAAGAGTCTATTCCAACACTACAGTTCAAGAGCATCAATTCTTTGGCACTCAGCTTTCTTTATATTACAGGCTCTATTGTAGAGCTAATGGGACCTCCAAGAGGGCTTACACCTAGGGACACCTCCCAGGACAGCTGGTACCAGTGCCCCCTTCCCCGTTCCCTTGGTGAACTACCACCAACTCGCACCTCCACAGCGTACCCTCCAACTCTAGCAGGTAGGTCTGGCTCAGTTTCCTGTAGGGTCACTGCTCCTTTCCTCTGGATCCTGGTGCACACAAGTTTTTGTTTGGGCCCTCCATGAGTGGAGTCTCTGTCTCGCTCAGTCCTGTGGAAGTCCTGCAATTCAATCCCACTGGGCTTCAAAGTCAGATACCCTGGGTATTTGTAGTCCATTTGCTGGATCTCTAGGCTGGGAAACCTAACATGGGGTTCTGAACCTTCACAACAATGTGAGAACTTTTTTGGTATTATTGTTCTGCAGTTAATGGGTCACCCACCCAGCAGGTATGGGATGTGATTTTATTGTGATTATACCCCTCCTAACCATCTCATTGCAGCTTCTCCTTTGTGCATGGATATGTTTTTGTTTTTTTTTTTTTGTTTGTTTGTTTTTGCTGGGTTCCTGTGTCCTTCTATCAGTGGATGTGTAATAGCTAGTTGCGATTTTGGTGTTCTCACAGGAGAAGCTGCTATATTCTTGTTGTAGAATTTGACAGACCTCCCCTACCCTTTACCGCAGGTCTGCCTTCTCTAGAGCCCTTGTTTTACCTCTCTGTCTGCCTAAAGTGTTGTCTAGATAGCACCAGCCCTGCAGCTAGCAATTTTTGTATTGTTTTTCAATAGAAAGAAAGATGTATTTCTGTATCACTACCCCCACCCCCACTGAACAGTCTAATGGGATTCTTTAAAAGTAAAGTTGCTCAGTTGTGTCCGACTCTTTGTGATCCCATGGCCTGTAACCTACCAGGCTTCTCGGTCCATGGGATTTTCTAGGCAAGAATACTGGAGTGGGTTACCATTTCCTTCTCCAGGAGATCTTCCCAACCCAGGGATTGAACCCAGGTCTCCCACATTGTAGGTATATTCTTTACCATCTGAGCCACCAGGGATCTAAATGGGATTCTTTAGATCACATTGAATTCACCTGCAGTCTGTGAAAGGCATGGATGGGGATTTTTGAGCAGTTTTCACATGGTAATTAACAAGTCCAGTTTGTATGCTTTGCCTTGGAATTTTGTCAACTTGTGATAACACTCATCTCATACTGATCACAAATTCTGATGGGTAGTATATATTTTCAATTGATAAAGTCTTAAGAATGATTAATTAATAAATGCCTTTTGTCGAGGCAATTAAACCTTTCAAAAATAGTGTCCTTTGGGGAAAAACAGAATGAAAGTACCTTTGGTAGAAAGGTTTGGAAGCCACTGCATTAATAGATCAGAGCAGCAGCTCTTATTGCTAATACTCTTTGAGATTGGTGATCTTGCCAGCTAATGATTCTGCCTTCTGTCTTCCTTTAACTAACCTTTAATCAGAATTATCACAAAGGAAAAATACAAATACATGGCTTTGAGCTCCAAAATCTTTTTACTTTGGCTCTCTTGTGCTCTTGAGCATCAAAGCAATCTATACTTTGCTCATTAAGAAGGAAAAGATCCCACAAATAAGATACTAAAAGCCTCACTAATGGAGTTGACTTATCAGTGCTCCAAAATATTGAGTGTCCCCAAAACATTCAGCCATAAGAGCTAAATTCTGAAAATCCAGATCCTCTACTATTCGCTCCCTTCTTCCTTTCTCCCCTCACCTCATTCTAGCTAGGTTTCTCTTATTGTCTTACTTTCATTGTCTCTCTTGTTCTCTCTCATTTTCTCTGTCTCTTCAGTTCTCTGCCTCCCCTCTCATTCTCTCTCTAGTCTCTCTTTCTCTTGTTGCCTCTCTCATTAGTTGCATTATAGGTGTCTTTCCTTTATGGAAACACTAAGCAAGAAGTCATGTTTGCTCCAGGTTGCCATGGAAATATTGCACGCAGTCCTTTTAAGGAAACCGGCCAGCTCCATTTGTGAAATCATACCCAGATAGTCTAAAGTTGGTTATTTAGGGAGATTTTCTACATAGAAATTACAACTCTCTGAAATTTAACCACCCCTACCAATCTGAACTTCAGTTCTCCTACATATAGTTTTCTTCTGTTTTGTCTTAGAGACCTGGTATGATTTTATTATGGGAAATGATGGATTTCTTGAGACTTCTATTATAATTTGATTTTTTTTCAAGCTCACAAAAACTTCCTCTGTGACTTCCATTGTACACTTTTCCGGATCAGAATAGAGAATACAAATTGGATTCTTGGCTATATACAGCCTGGCTTGCGTGGAAGTAAATCTGTTTTGGAGTAAGAGGAAGGAAGTCTTAACTTCTGCAAAGAGATTCAGATAGAAAAACATGAACGTTTAGTCTTGGCAACAGAAGAAAGTTAAATAGGGGCACAAGCTTCTGGATGGTGGGTAGAAGTGTGGCCACCATATAAGTGAGGTGAAATACTTGCTACTGCTGAGGCCCCAAGTAGGAAGAAAATATATATCCATTATTGCTTTCTGCAGTGTGACCACAGGAAGGCCCATGATTTAGTAAAACGTCTCACACTAGCAGAAGCTCCTCCCTGCACTGCAAAGGGCAGCTGTTTCTCCCCTCTGAAAAACTTGGTCTGAGAATCTAGGCACTGGAGATACAGTAATGAATAGAAATAGCCTCTACTCTCTTAGAGCTTATAGCTGTACTGGGGAGGAAGAGGCAATAAATTTTAAAAATAGCTTAAAAATTGTCAAATGTTATCAAATATGCAGAAATAAGTAAATGGAGTTAATACGATAAAGATGATAATGATGGAAAGGATACATATGATAGGATGGTTAGAAGGCCTCTTTGAGGAGATAGTATTTAAGACTTATAGATGAGATAGATTTAGTCAGAAAAAGAGCCAGTAGAGAAACAGTGTTCCAGGTAAAGGAAAAGACTGAGTTCAGAAGCCTCGAGATTAGGAAGCATTTGGGCTTTCTTAGGTACCAAAGGAAAAACATGAGTGGAGTGAGGTGTCAGCAGAGGTCAGATCATTCAGGGTGATTTATAGACAATGGTAAGGAATTTAGGTTTTATTCTTGACTACAATGGTAGGCCATTGGAGGATTTTAAGGGTGGGGGGCAATAGATCTGATTGTGCTTTAAGAGAGTTACTGTCTGCAGTGTAGACTAAGGATTGTAGGAAGTCAAGGGGAAGCAGAGAAACTTGTTAAAATAGTAACAGTGGAGAAGGAAAGAAATGGAAGGATTTCGGTTATGACTGAACATAGTATCAACAGGGCTTACTTATTTGAACGTAGAGGAAACCGAAGGAATAAGACCGTCTTCTCTTTCTAGGTTTAGTAACTGGGTAACTCAAAAAGTAGATCGGTGTTGGTTAGGATTATCAGGAGAGACATTGAAAAGTAGAATCCCAAGTTAGTCTGGCAGAACTCTGAAACCAACAGACTAACAGCAGTCAGTTCAACAGTGTAAGAAATAGCCCCTTGGAGGAGACTGAAGGTGGGAAGTTGCTTAGCTCACCCCTGTGGTTGCGGGGAACAGTTAGCAGATACAGATGAGATCTTGCCTGGGCCAGGAGAAATGGGGAAAACCTAAACTTCTAGGATTTGAAGGGAGGGACTTGATTTTTTTTTTTTTTACCTTCAGTGTGATCCAGGTACCTTGATTTTAGCCCACAGGCTAATAGAAACACCTGTTGAACCTGTAATAGAAAAATACACCACTTTGTTTATAAAAGAGAGTTGATTAGGTAAAGGTACAAGAGATAAGATGATTTGCAAAGTTCTGTTCCCTCCCATCTCCAAGAGTGTGCAAAGATATGGTGTAAGTATGCATCATATAAACAAAGTTAGGGATAGTAATAATGGTTGCCTTAAAATAATGGTAGCTTTAACATTATTGCTCTGTGAAAAAAAAAGGAAAGCAGTAAATCTTGAAGATAATCGGTAAACCAGCAGCCATCATTGGACTGTCTCCTTTGTGAAGATAGTACGTGCTATGCTGTACTGTGCTTAATCGCTCAGTCGTGTCCAACTCTTTGCGACCTCATGGACTGCAGCCCGCCAGGCTCCTCTGTCCATGGGGATTCTCCAGGCAAGAAAACTGGAGTTGTCATGCCCTCCTCCAGAGGATCTTCCCAACCCATGGATTGAACCCAGGTCTACCATATTGGAGGGAGATTCTTTACCAACTTAGCCACCATGGAAGTCCAGGAATATCAGAGTTGGTTGCCTATTCCTTCTCCAGGGTATCTTCCTGACCCAAGAATTGAACCAGGATCTCTTGCATTGCAGGCAGATTCTTTGCCAGCTGAGGTACTGTTGTTGCTGCTGCTGCTGCTAAGTTGCTTCAGTCGTGTCTGACTCTGTGCGACTCCATGGATGGCAGCCCACGAGGCTCCCCTGTCCCTGGGATTCTCCAGGCAAGAACAATGGAGTGGGTTGCCATTTCCTTCTCCAGTGCATGAAAGTGAAAAGTGAAAGTGAAGACGCTCAATCATATCTGACTCAGCGACTTCATGGACTGCACTGACTCTGTGAGATACCATAGTTGGCAGCCCACGAGGCTCCCCCATCCTTGGGATTTTCCAGGCAAGAGTACTGGAGTGGGTTGCCATTGCCTTCTCTGGCTGAGCTACTAGGGAAGCCCAAAGATGACATAGCATGGTGGTTATGAGCATGGTGTCTTGAGCTGCCTGGGTTCTAATCTCTGTTCCACTGCTTATGTGTAGCATGATCTTTGGGTCAGTTAATTAACCTTCTCCAAGTCTAAGTTTTTATCATCTATAAAATGAGGATAATAGAACTACCCTCATAAGGTTGTGTTGATGATAAAATGTATTGATATTCATAAAGTGCTTAAAACAGTATCCCTATTATTTATTTGTAAATGTCTCATATACGCTAAAATAAGTAAGCACTTGGATGTGAGGCTAATAAAAGAATGTAATATTGGCGTAGAATATTACATCATTAGGTGGAGTAGGCAGGACAGAGAAAGACACAGGTTTAGAGTGGCTCTGAAGTAGAACCAAGGTGCCTGCTATGATTTGATTAGTCTCTTCCTGGCTGCAGGACAGGAACTGATAAAGACCTCTTGAGGCCCAAAGACAAATGAAGAATCTGTAGATTCTCTAAGAACACTGAATTATATACAATAAATATAAACAGGTAACTTCCTGTTGACATAAAGTCTAATAGGGTATTAGTCTCTCTTAAACCACTGTTTTTGCAAAAGTAAATTATATGTCCTTTTAGATATTATTCCTCTCACTTAGGTTTCTGTTTTCTTTGTTTTTTTTTTTAATTCCTTCCTTCCTTCCTTTCTTCCCTCCCTTCTTTTCCTTCTTTCTCTCTCTCTTGTCTTTTTTTTTTTTGAAGGAGAGAGGGCTATCACTTCTTTGAGAAGAATGGATGACATAAAAATACCTTTCTCTTACAGTCTATCATTCCTTTGAAAAATTGACTATAAAGACTTTATTTTATATGTATATTGTGTAATTTGTTTCTATTAACCAGGAAGAAACCTCCCTCCTATTAACCTCCCTCCCATTTTGTTCCAAGTATTGCCTACTCAAAGACTTATAACTTCATTCTTTATATATTAGAACTAACAACTGGTGCTTTGTGGCATTAAATGGTAAAAGTCAGGATCTGAGGGTAAATCACATTAGTAATAAGTGGCACATTTATCTTATTCCATTTGTGGAATGCAGCAAAATTGAGACCCTTTTTATTTTATCTTTTAGGTTGGAGAAGTTTATTTTATTTTACTCTATTTTATTTTAGGCCCCTTTTAGAGTTATAGCACTGCATGAGTTGGAGAGGTCTCATCCATGTTCTTCCCTCTAGGCTGAATTCTACTAAACCTTCCTTGAAAGATGAATATCTTAATTTTAAAGGGCCCTTGAGAATGAAATTTTGTAACCTCCTTCTACGTCATTTCTGTGTTTAGGACTTTCATAAAACATTTTACCTTTTTATTCAAGTAAAACCCTATTACAAAGACAAAGATATTTCTACTTGGAGGCTGTATAGTAATAGTGCTTTCTTACACTACCATATGAATCTATACAAGCAAATTTTCTTCTGGCCTTGATTCAGTAATAGCTAGTTTATAATACAAATCTCTGGTTTTGTGTCTGCTTTGTGGAGGGAAGAAGAGAATTAAACTGGGGAAGAGATGTTGAGGGGTTTGCTTTTATAACATTTTTGTTACTGCTATGTTGCGATCACTTGCTAATTTATCATAAATAGCTTGAGGTTAGCTCTCTTACATTTTTGTTCTATGGGTCAGGGATGTGATTTCTAGCAATATGCCAATTATAAACAAATTTCTACTCAACCAAAGAAATGGGGGGATCGGTTGAGGGAAGATAAATTAGTGATGAACTCTTACCTGTATTTAACATGAGTACTTTTTTTTCCCCCAGTGCTTGTTAGTCCACTGGTCCTCTTGACTTTCACATTTTTCAGATTTTAGTCTCTGAGAAAATCCTTGTAGATCCTGCTGTACTAGGAAGAAAACCTTGATTGGTCATGTGTGATAGCTCACAGTTAACATTTATTTAGCCAACTGAACTCCAAGGTTGAGCATTAGCTGAAATCTCTCTCTCTCTTTTAAATAATATTTATTTATGATTCTGAATATTCAATGTTAATTCATCTTAACCCAATATATTTCCTTTAGGTAGTAAAAGATTATCATCTGGTATACATTAAATTCAACATCAACATTTTAAGAATCAGTGAACTAAAATGGACCAGAATGGGCGAATTTAATTTCGATGAGCATTATATCTACTACTGTAGGCAAGAATTCCTTAGAAGAAATGGAGTAGCCCTCAAAATCAACAAAAGAGTCCAAAATGTAGTACTTAGGTGCAGTCTCAAAAACTACAGAGTGATCTCTGTTCATTTCCAAATGACTGAGTGATCTCTGATCAACTGAACTCAATATCACAGTAATCCAAGTCTATGCCCCAACCACTAAAGTTGAGGAGCTAATCTTGAACAGTTCTTTGAAGACCTACAAGACCTTCTAGAAATAAAGTCCAAAAAAAGATATCCTTTTCATCATAGGGGACTGAAATGCAAAAGCAGGAAGTCAAGAGATTCCTTGAGTAACAGGCAGGTTGGGTCTTGGAGTACAAAATGGAGCATAAAAAGCTAACAGGGTTTTGCCAAGAAAATGCACTGATCATAGCAAACACCCTCTTCCAACTACACAAGACTCTACACATGGACATCACCAGATGGTCAATACCAAAATCAGATTGATTATATTCTTTGCAGCCAAAGATGGAGAAGCTCTATACAGTCAGCAAAAACAAGACCGGAAGCTGACTATGGCTCAGATCATGAACTCCTTATTGCAAAATTCAGACTTAATTTCAAGAAAGAAGGGAAAACCACTGTGTCATTCAGGTATGACCTAAATCAAATCCCTTACAATTATACAGTGGAAGGGACAAATAGATTCAGTGATTAAATCTGATAGAGTGCCTAAAGAATTGTGGATGGAGGTTTATAACCGTGTATAATAGGCAGTAACCAAAACCATCTCCAAGAAAAAGAAATTTAAAAAGTCAAAATGGTTGTCTGACGAGGCCTTAAAAATAGCTGAGAAAAGAAGAGAAGCAAAAGGCTAAGAGAAAAGGAAAAATATATCTGTCTGAATGCCGAGTTCCAAAGAATAGCAAGGAGGGATAAGAAAGCCTTGTTCAGTGATCAATGCAAAGAAATAGAGGAAAACAACAGAATGGGAAAGACTAGAGATCTCTTCAAGAAAATTAGAGATACCAAGGGAATATTTCATGCAAAGAAGGGCACAATAAAGGACAGAAATGGTATGGACCTAACAAAAATAAAAGATATTAAGAAGAGGTGGCAAGAATACACAGAAGAACTGTACAAAAAAGATTTTCATGACTGAGATAACCACAATGGTGTGATCACTCACCTAGAGCAGACATCCTGGAGTGCAAAGTCAAGTGGGCCTTAGGAAGCATCACTACAAACAAAGCTAGAGGTGATGGAATTCCAGCTGAGCTATTTCAAATCATAAAAGATTATGCTTTGAAAGTGCTACACTCAATATGCCAGCAAATTTTGAGAACTCAGCAGTGCCTGCAGGATTGGAAAAGGTCAGTTTTCATTCTAATCTCAAAGAAGTGCAATGCCAAAGAATGTTCAAACGACCACACAATTGTACTCATTTCCCACACTAGCAAAGTAATGCTCAAAATCCTTCAAGCTAGGCTTCAGCAGTACATGAACCGAGAACTTTCAGATGTTCAGGCTGCATTTAGAAAATGCAGAGGATCAAATTGCCAACATCTGTTATATCATAAGAAAAAAGCAGAATTCCAGAAAAACATTTACTTCTGCTTCATTGGATACGATTAAACCTTTGACTATGTAGATCCACAACAAACTCTGGAAAATTCTTAAACAGATGGGACTACCAGACCGCCTTACCTGCCTGCTGAGAAATCTGTATGCGGGTCAGGAAGCAACAGTTAGAACCAGACATGGAAAAACGGACTGTTTCCAAGTTGGGAAAGAAGTATGTCAAGGCTGTATATTGGCACTCTGCTTATTTAACTTATATGCAGAGTATTTCATGCAAAATCCCAGGCTGGATGAATCACAAGCTGGAATCAAGATTGCTAGGAGAAATAGCAATAACCTCAGATATGCAGATGACACCACCCTTTTGGCAGGAAGTGAAGAGAAATTAAAGAGCCTCTTGATGAAGGTGAAAGAGGAGAGTGAGAAGCTGGCTTCAAACTCAACATTCAGAAAACTAAGATCATGGCATCCGGTCCCATCACTTCATGGCAAATAGATGGGGAAACAATGAAAACAGTGACAGACTTTATTTTCTTGGGCTCCAAAATCACTGAAGATAGTAACTGCAGCCATGAAATTAAAAGACACTTGCTCCTTAGAAGAAAAGCTATGACAAACCTAGACAGTATATTAAAAAGCAGAGAGATTACTTTGCCAACAAAGGTCCATATAGTCAAAGCTACATTTTTAAGGTATTCTCAAGAGTCTTTTCCAACACTACAGTTCAAAAGCATCAATTCTTCAGTGCTCAGCTTTCTTTATGGTCCAACTCTCACATCCATGACTGGAAAAACCAAACCAGTCAATTGTAAAGGAAATCAGTCATTAAAATTCATCGGAAGAACTGATGCTGGAGCTAAAGCTACCTGATGCGAAGAAACTCTTTGGGAAAGACCCTGATGCTAGGAAAGATTGACAGCAGGAGGAGAAGGGGATAACAGAAGATGAGATGGTTGAATGGTATCACCGACTCAGTGGACATGAGTTTGAGCAAGCTCTGGGAGATGGTGAAGGACATGGAAACCTGGTGTGCTGCAGTCTATGTGGTTGCAAAGAAATGTACAACTGAGCTCTTGAACAACAAAATGCATTAAAAACTTACTAGAGTCCAAATCTCTCTTTATAACTAGACGGGTATTCTAACTTTATCCCAGCAAATACTATTACTATGTTAACTGCTTAACAGCACCGTTTTCATAACGAAGAAAATGCTACACATTTATTTCTACCTGGAAGGATACTGTAAATCTTTGTGACAGAAAGCTGAACTTTCATACTACAGCCCTTACACATAGTCAAGACATGATTTTAATAATCCCAATTTTGATCATTTTGCCTTCACCTGTCACATCGTATTTTATTTTCTATTAGACACACACCTCTGAAATCCTCACTAAGGGGCAGTGGTGGTAGAATATTTACTTGTCCTGATATGTTTGTTTACAGTGCCTGGTATAATGGAAGAAGAACTTTAACATTCTTTGTGCAAAGATCTCAGTATGGGTTCTGTCTCTATGGAATATGTTATTTCATTAATTGATTTTATTTTATAATTTGGCTGCACTAGTTCTTGCTGTGAGTGGGTTTTCTCTTTTGGCAGCAAGCACAGGCTACTGTCTAGTTGTGTTGTTTGAGCTTCTCATTGTGGTGGCTTCTCTTGTATAGCAGAGCCTCTAGAGCACACAGGCTTCAGTAGTTGTGCATGGGCTTAGTTGCTCTGCGGCATGTGGAATCTTCTCAGATTAGGAATTAAACCCATGTCCCCTGCATTTGTAGGCAGATTCTTAACCACTGGACCACCAAGGAAGTCCTAGAATATACTTGGTACGTAGCTACAGATAAGAACTTATCTTTTGGCTATGGAGTCATCATTTTTAAGAAACTTGTTTGCATTTTTGTTGTTTATCACTCAGCTAGAGTTTATACAGAAATGTACTTTTGGATGCTAGAATAATTCATGTTTGTATTCTTGCAATTCTACTATTACCATATAATTGTTTTGGGAACTTTCCTTTAAGACTACTTGCAAATGTTAGGTACACTGTATAGAAGATGTCCATCTTTGTATACACAAAGAGCAAGGGTTAGGTGTTGTGATTCATCCAGATAAATGAACATACGCCAGAAGTTCTAGTGGAATAGAGGATCAGACTACTGCCCATGAATAGGATAAAATAGGACTCTTGGATGAAATGCTTCAGTAACATGGACATGGTTCAGTGTCAAGGTGTTACCTCTATATCTTTAGAAAGAACTGGTTTGACGATCATAGTTCATGGATTATTTTAGTGTGCTTGCTTCCCCCTCTTCTGTTACCTACATTTGTGTCTTTTTACTGTTCCTTAGACCTGGGAACAGAATTAATAATCAACAAATATTTTTTGAGAAAATTCTTAAGTACAAATTTTAAGAGACAAATCTAATAAATAAAAAACCTCTTTTCCATATTTATACATGTGAATCCGATTTCTGAGATTAGAATTTTGGATATCTGATTCTTGGTTTCACACAAGAATTTATATACCATCTGATCTGTTTATCCTTGAATGCATTATGGTTTTTAAAGTTTACTTCAAATAATATTTGCATTAATTAAAGAATGGGATTTTATTATTCAGTAATTCTGTATACGTTAAGGTTTCTTTACCCTCTACTTGTTCCAGGGAAATCAATGACTTTATTATTTTTTTAAAGCCAACATCTTACCCCTGATACAGCACTGCATCTAATGATAGCCAGAATGTGCTCAGTTCCAAGTGGACCAGTGTCATTTTTTTCTATACAGCAGGAATAAGTAAGATTATCTGTAGATTAGTCAGAAGTAAAGAGGAAAGTGGCTTTGTGCTTTACCTTTATAGCAGCCTCATGGAAGGTTTTTAATTTGATACTGTTATCTGTAAGAAATAGAATAGAACAGAATGAGGCATGTACATTCAAATGTGTGGCTGACAGCACTATTGAAAGCACAAAGTGCTAATTTTTCACTTTAAAGAATTTGGAAGAGGGCCCCAAATAATTCATGGGGAAAATGATGCCCAGGTGAAGTCACATGACTCAGTGGATAATTCCAGTGAAACCCAGGAAGAACCGCATTAGTGATAGTCTGCAAGTATACACAGTTCTTTACAATAGGTTGATTGCACTAAACAAAAAAGAAAATCCTTTCTCTGAGGAGCTTACAGTCTAAAGACACAAGTTGGTGCCATACAATATGGAATGAGAGCAATAATTGAACCCCATGGTGGGTGGTCTTCATAGCTGAAATGCTTCAAAAACAAGTGCCTTCTTGGTAAGGTGGAGGTTGGAGAGGGAGTGGCCCAGACGTGCAAAGAAGTAGGAGACTGTGCTTTGGGGGCTGAGGGTAGGGAGAAGGAAGGAGAGTCAGATCAGGTTTCTGAAAGGAGGCTCAACATAAGAATGGGTAAAGAGATTAGACTGACATTGGCATAGTAGAGCCTGGTGATTTAGCAAAGAAGGTAAAATGCCAGCAGAGGAGAATTAAGAGTCGGGTAAACAATATACCATACCAATCTCTATTACTGCAAATGTTGTTGTTGTTATTTAGTTGCTCAGTCGTGTCTGACTCTTTGCGACCCCATGGACTGTACCCTACCAGGCTTCTCTCTGTTCATGGGATTTTCCAGACTATAATACTGAAGTTGGTTGCCATTTCCTTGTCCAGGGGATCTTTCTGACCCAGGGATCAAACCCTGGTCTCCTGCATTGAAAGGTGGATTCTTTACCGCTGAGCCACCAGGAAAGCCTTTTACAGCAAATACCATATGTTTAAAGACTGGATATTGAGAATGTTGCTTGCAATAGCTTCTTGCTAGTGTGAATGGTTTCTACAACAGGGAAAAGAATAGTCCAGAGTGGTTCCAGTGAGATACTGTATGTGAAAGGGCTTTCTTTGTAAGCAGCAAAGCAGTATAAATATAAGTCATCATAATATTCTCTTAGCTTTGACTTCATTAAATTTTTGTTGGGTAAAATATTTTAAGACAAAAGATTAGCAATAGAACTTTCTATTTTCAGAAATGTTTTCAGGAACAGATTTGTTATTATAAATGCTTCATTTGTTTCCACGTTAGCTCATTACAAATTCTCATAGTAAACATTCCCCAAAGGGCTTTCTCTATTTTCTTTGCAGTTGAACTAATATTGATCTTCTTGTCAGTGAAGATCCTGATTCTCATCCTCATCCTGTTCCCTTTCTTGCTATCCAGCCTCTTTTCCACCTCTGTTCATATGGTCATCTATTTTCTTTAGTTTCACAGTATCATTTTATACTCTGCCTCATTCTAACAAGAATTTGATTGGTTTACCAAGAAATTAATATAATAACAGGATGAGCAAATTGGCAGAGAAATGAGTAAAAGGGAAAATAAATACAACAAATTGAAATGAGGCCAGAGTAGGTTTGTACGAAGTATCCAGCATGGGAGACTTTATAACCTTGCTGTTAAGTTTGACTCTGAGTGTGTAAGAAGATATATCAAGGAGTGAAATATTTTCAGGTGTCCATAAAGTAAAAATGAACCAATTTCTGAGAAGTACAATTTTCTTGAGAGCTGTGAGAAATTCCTCCCATGGGTTTTTTAGAGATGCCAGTTTGGTGAGTTTGGATTTTATCCGGAGGGCACTGGGAAGCCAGTGAAAGCTTTTGATCCAGGGAATGACATACAGAAAACTATATTTAGAGTAGGTCTAGGAAAGCTCAAATGAATGAGGAGAAACTAGATATAAGAGAACCAGTTAGAGATGAGCTCTATGGGTCTGGACAAAGAGGTATCAGAGGGAATGGAAAGGAAGGGAAAGGTATAAGAGGGATTACGAAAGTGGAGAAGATCACTGCTGAGCTATGAATGGAAAGAGAGGAATCAAAGAAGCATGCAGGGTTCAGGACCACCTAGAGTGATGGTACCATAATCTCTTGGAAATATAAGGGGAAAAGAGATGTGTTAAACAAGAAAGCACAGAACATTATGAAAACGGAAAGATAATCACCATGGATTTTTATAGTCATATTTCAGAGCAAGCAGAGCAAAGAAAAGAGAAAGCTACCATTTATGCAGCACTTTATATTTTATGAAGTGCTTTACATACAGTATGTTGTGTGTAGGGAAACTATATTTGTGCATGCTTAGTCACTCAGTTACGTCCAGCTCTTTGCAACCCTTTGGATTGTAACCCACCAGGCTCCTCTGTCCATGGGGTTTTTTTCAGGCAAGAATACTGGAGTGGGTTGCCATGTCCTTCTCCAGGGGATTTTCCTGACTCAGGGATCGAATTGGCATTTCCTGTGTCTCCAGCGTTACAGGTGGATTCTTTACCTGCTGAGCCATTGGGGAAGCCCACATATCCACATTTTATAGATAAAATATCTGAGACTCAATAATTAACTGACACACCTAAAGCTGTGTAACTAGAAAGAGACTTGTTTACCCCCACTGTGTCACACTGTCTCAAGAAGACCTTCTGCTTCGAGCTATTGGTATAATATTAGCAGATGACAAAATCAGGACAAGGTTAGAGTTTTTCCATCATTATGAATCCCAGTTTTTGGCTTTGCTTCACTATAGTTATTCCAATGGGGACATTTGATATGAATAGGACTTTTTGCCCTATACACTAAATGTCCCCAGACTGCTGTGTTTTTCAAATTTCATATCTGGTTTTTATAGTTGTTTAATCTCTACCACTGCTGTCAGCTGTTACTACTTGATGTGTTTGGCAGCTTCTCTACTCCTAGTCATTTGTGCCCTTGGAAACCAGATAAATATGCTTGTTGCTTTCAGATACAACTTTAAGAGTGAATATACATTGAATGAGAACATTGGGAATTCTCTTATGAGAGTCTAATCCTAATTTATTCTATGCTGTGTTTTTATGAATGAAAAACATAACTCTTATTGCTTGATTATTCTTGGAATGTGTATTTTTGACTATCTTCTATGTTATTGGATAATTTTGGGTCGTTGATGGTGTTGGGTAAGTTACCTAAAAAGATGAAGTGTAAATATGTATATTTAGTATGTAACCCGTGACCCTTAATTTTTAGAAAACAAATGCTATTGATGGCAACAGGGAAATATAATTATGCTTTACAAACAGGAGGTTGTTAATTTTTCATTAATAGCAATCTAGTTACCAAAGGTTTGGAATGACTTCCCAATCCTCTTTATTGCAAAGTAACTTGTCACTCCTTCTGTCAGTCCCCACTCCCTCTACTAGAAACGTTGCAGACATTCCCTTTTGTCTGTGATAAGTCTTCCCTCCTAAACGGTCACAGAAACTACCAACCAGCCCTGGTTCACTCGTCTCTCCTTTTTCCCCTATGTGAGGAAGGCTTTTATTAATAATAAAGGTTTATTGACCATTCACAGGGGCATTGTTCCTGCACTTCTTAGTTTGAAATCTTCAGCTGGCTGAATAAGGCATTTTCGTGACACTTGGTACACTGTGTGCATTCTTCAGATGTGTGGACTGTGAATAGCTCAGGCTTCACGAAATGATGTTTTTGCCAAATCTACTTTTCAAGTGAGTTTTTAAGATGATGGGTAATCAGTCACTAATCAGCACATTTAGTAAGCACCTAAACTTGCGGGAAATGATACAGAAAGAAGAGGAAAGGTGATTTCCCTTTATACTTTGCTGAAGGATGAAATTAATAAAAGTTGTTATCATTAGAAATCATTAAGGTCAATAGCTAACAATCTTGGCTTTTCAAATGTTGGTAGGTAGATTGAATTTTTTGTAGTATTGGGAAGGGAAAGTGTTTATTTCTTTGAATAGGTAGTTTGGGACAAAAAAAGCTACTTTTATGTTAACTAGAGGTACCCACATATCACTTTATGCCCAGAAACATAGGAATGACTTTGGTTTAGCTATGGTCTATGGAAAATAAAGCTGTGATACTAGCATCCTGTGGTTCTGAATTGGGATCTTGTTGAAAGGGTCTGGTTTGATGCTCTTTGGAACTGATGACCAAAGATAAGATTTACAAAGATGATTGGTAGAATACAATTCTTGATGTTCTTACAAGAGTACATTTAAGGCATGAAAGTATTTCTAGAAATAGGGCATCCAAGCATCAATGAGAGTGAAAGAGATTTCTTAGAAGCCTTTGGGCTTTAGTAGTTTTCCTGCTTTGCATTTGACCATGTCTGTACATCCATTTTAGACACCTTTCAGAAGGAGACACATGTGTTCCGCCACCCCAACCTTTTTTTCCCATACTTTTTGTCTAAGTATCTATTATAGGAATATACATCTGGTGGACTTTGATGAGATGTTTACTGGTAAATGAAAAGTGTTTTCTGAAGGGAGCAAATGGTATGCCCTCTAAAGATAATCAGGTTTATCAGTTTATCAGTAAGACAGTGCCACAGAAGTATCTAAATTAAATAGATGCTGTGAATTAATGGCTATAGAATGCTGCAACTGCTCCCCTATGTGGCCTCAACTTTGGCAGTATAATGAAAGTAAATTGTTTATAGCCTTGTGAGAGTGAAAATCGCTCAGTCATGTCTTACTCTTTGCGAGCCCATGAACTATACAGTCCATGGAATCCTCCAGGCCAGAATACTGGAGTGGGTGGCCTATCCCTTCTCCAGCAGATCTTCCCAACCCAGGAATCAAACCAGGGTCTCCTGCACTGCAGGCAGATTCTTTACCAACTGAGCTATGTGGCTTCGTGTGTTATCTTTGGACCTAGCGTTCGAGAAGTTTCACTCAGTATAGCACTTGTGAGCACTGAGGTCAGCCCCTGGTATTTGAGGGAAGTTATGCCAATTTCCCCAGAGCAGCATGGTTAGGAGCTCTCTGCCTGATGCTTTGTGTGTGTGTGAGTACTATGTTGCTTCAGTCATGTTCGTCTCTTTTCAACTTTATGGACTTGTAGCCCCTCGCCTCCTTTGTCAATGGGCTTCTCCAGGCAAGAATACTGAAGTGAGTTGCCTTGCCCTCCTCCAGGGGATCTTCCCGACCCCAGGGATCAAACCTGTGTCTCTTACGTCTCCTGCATTACCTAGCTTTAACACCCTCTGAGTAAAAACGATATGATGATGGGTAAGTATCAGATGTAAGATTTAATATAAACCAATGAGATTCGAGAGTTTAGACTTGAATTGCATTTTATCTTTCAACCACATTGAACTTTCCTTTAGAGAACAGACTAACATTTACCTGCTATAATAAATCTTGGTTAAATATTTATAAATTTAATAGAGACAAGCATTGAGCTGGTCAGAGAGGGAGAAGTAGGCATAAGGGACATTTTTTAAACCGAGTAGGGGATAATGAGATTACCCCAAAAGAAAGTTTATATCCCTCCTTGTCATTCCTCTCTGCCACTACCTTCATCCAATACTGAGCCGTACTCATAGCTCTTTTCTTATCCTTCTTTATTTTAGCTTTCTTCTATGACTACCACCCCTAGAACCTCTGTTCTAAAGGAAGTTCCCTATTAAGATTTTAATTACATAATAAGAAGACACCGAAAAAATGCTCTTGTTTTGTTGTACTTTTGCAAAATACTTCTTTCCCCCCTTACCTTGCCTTATGGATGCTACCAAATAAAATATTTACCAGATGATCTCTTCTCCTATATTTTAATAAAGGGACAAGTGTTATAAATGGCTAGAGCTGAGATTATTATGTTTTTCCAAGGAATAATATTCTCTGAATGGCATCTCAATCACTCTGACATCCTGTCATCTAGAATAGCATCCCAAGGTATTTATAATCTTATCAATAGATAGTATGAAATTCCCAAACTAAAATTAATTTGAAGTCACTGTAACTTAAAATGATTTGACAGAAGATAACAAAATTCAGTAAGGCAGTTATCCTTCAATTAAAAATTAAATATTTTCTTAAAAATATTTAAAAAATGATTTGGATAAGATCCCCAAATCAAATTGTCATAGGCATGGAATCATCTAACAATTAGAATTTGGTACTTTGGAGCAATGGTTTTTTAAATATTTCATTTCTGAAGGAAATAAAATTCTAACACTTTACCTGAAAGTAAATAGCCAAAACTCTGCTCTCCCTTCAGACCCCCCCTCAAAAAAAGTTTTTAAAGTCTGTCAGAGTTGTAACAACAGTGATATAGATAAGAAGGAAACTGGAGTACTCATTCATTGATTCAACAAATATATCTGATAGCCTACCACTTACCATGATTGCTCTATCTACCTTGTCATTCAAAAGATAATGTGTCCTGATTTGAAAATGTCCATTTTCTAGTGGTTAGTAAACTGATAGTTAAATTAGAGTAAACTTCAGCTATACTTTTCTTCTGTAGCCAAAAATTCGGTACTATGTAGTTTGGATGACTATGTAGTACTTTTTAAATACACCTTAGAATGTCTCTGTATCCTGCAGAATCTTGCTCATCATTCATAGACATCATTTGTGTTTGTTGAATTGTGCTTCAAGTTGCTTGCAATGTAGATTTTATTTTTTCTTTTTTTAAATATTTTGTGTTAAAATAATTTGTTAATGATGTAATTTTAATATAACATTTTAAATTAATATAAAATTTATTATAAATTTCAATATAGATTATTAAAATCTTTTAAAACGAACTTTTATCTCAAAAAGTTCATGTGAAGTTGCAAAAATAATAAAGACAGGCCTGATTTTTCACTTCATCCCGTTTTCCCCAGTGGGTGCATTTTACATAGAGTGCAGTATCAAAACCAGGAAAGTGACATGGGTATCATGTGCGTGTATATAGCTCTATGTCATTTTACTACAGTGAAGACTTATATAACTAGTCAAGATACAGCATTATTCTATTACCACAAAGATCTGCCTCTTGTTGCCTACCTCTTTGAAGTCAAACTCAATCCCTTCCATCCATCACCATCCTTAACCCCTGGCAACCACTAATCTATTTTCCATCTCTAAAACTCTGTCATTTTCATATTATGTTAAAAAACATATAAAATGTAACCTTTAGAGAATGATTTTTTCACTGACCAGAATACTCTTGATATACATCTGAGTTTTTGTTTGTTTCTTTTTCTTGTTGATTAGTATTCCGTATTTATGTGCCATACTTTGGTTAAATTTTGCCTATTTTATTGTCCTATATCCAAGGCAGTGATTCTTTGCTCTGTTTTCTCACTTCTGCTGTTGAGCCTGACCATTGAGTTTTAATTTAGTTATTGTATTTCTCAGTTCTCAAATTTACATTCAATTCTTTATATATTCTTTTTCTTTGCTGAGACTTTCCATTTTTTTATTTGTTTCAATTGTGTTCATAATTAATCCTTGAAGAATGTTACGTTGTTCACTCACTCAGTTGTGTCCAGCTTTTTGCAACCCCATGAACTGCAGCATGCCAGAGTTCCCTGTCCTTCACCATCTCCAGGAGCTTACTTAAACTCATGTCCATTGAGTCAGTGATGCCATCCAACCATCTCTTCCTCTGTCGTCCCCTTCTTCTGCCTTCAATCTTTCCCAGCATCAGGGTCTTTTCCAATGAGTTGGTTCTTTGCATCAGTGGCCAAAGTATTGGAGCTTCAGCTTCAACATCAGTCCTTTCAATGAATATTCAGGGTTGATTTCCTTTAATATTGACTAGTTGGATCTCCTTGCATGCCAAGGGACGCTTAAGAGTCTTCTCCAACACCACAGTTCATAAGCATCAATTCTTAGGTGCTGAGCCTTCTTTATGTTCCAACTCTCTCATCCATACATTACTACTGGAAAAACCATAGCTTTGACTATATGGACCTTTGTTGGTAAAGTAATGGCTCTGCTTTTTAATAAATTGTCTAGGTTTGTCATAGCTGTTCTTCCAAGGAGCAAGCGTCTTTTAATTTCATGGCTGCAGTCACCATTTGCAAGATGGTATAGCTGATTTGAAATACTGGTCACATCATTCTAATCTCTTTCATCTCAGCACTGGTGTTTGTTGATTGTGTTTTCTCTTTCAAGTTGAGGTTTTCCCTGATTCTTAGTTTGATGAGTGATTATTAATTGAATCCTTAACATTTGGGATATAATGCTTTAAGTTCTGTATCTTATTTAAACCAGTTTTACCAGGCCTCCTCTGACATTACACCAGTGAGAGACTGGGACACTGCCTGGTTACCATCATGTGGGTGTGGATATCTATATTCCCCAGGTTATCTTCCTTGACAGGTGAGGAAGCCTCATTACTGCTAGGTGAAGGTGGGGGTTCAGCTCCCCGCTAGCCCTCCAGTGACACAAGCCTGGCAGAAGATGAGGACTGCCTTCTTACCATTCAGTACAGTTCAGTTCAGTCGCTCAGGCATGTCCGTCTCTTTTCCACCCCATGGAGTGCAGCATGCAAAGCCTCAGTTCACCCAAATTCATGCCATCCAACCATCTCATCCTCTGTCGTCCCCTTTTCCTCCTGCCCTTAATCTTTTCCAGAATCAGGGTCTTTTCAAACGAGTCAGCTCTTCACATCAGGTGGCCAAAGTATTGGGGTTTCAGCTACTACATCAGTCCTTCCAATAAACACCCAGGTCTCATCTCTTTCAGGATGGACTGGTTGGGTCTCCTTGCAGTCCAAGGGACTCACAGAGTCTTCTCCAACACCACAGTTCAAAAGCATCAATTCTTTGGTGCTCAGCTTTCTTCACAGTCCAACTCTCGCATCCATACATGACTACTGGAAACACCATAGCCTTGACTAGACGGACCTTTGTTGACAAAGTAATGTCTCTGCTTTTTAATATGCTGTCTAGGTTGTCTATAAATTTCCTTCCACGGAGTAAGCATATTTTAATTTCATGGGTGTAATCATCATCTGCAGTGATTTTGGAGCCCAGAAAAATAAAGTAAGCCGCTGTTTCCACTGTTTCCCCGTCTATATGCCATGAAGTGATGGGACTAGATGCCATGATCTTCGTTTTCTAAATGTTGAGCTTTAAACCAACTTTTTCACTCTCCACTTTCAGTTTCATCAAGAGACTCTTTAGTTCTTCTTCACTTTCTGCTATAAGGGTGGTGTCATCTTCATATCGGAGGTTATTGATATTTCTCCTGGCAATCTTGATTCCAGTTTGTGCTTCATCCAGCCCAGCATTTCTCATGATGTACTCTGCATATAAGTTAAATAAGCAGGGTGAAAATATACAGCCTTGAGGTACTACTTTCCCAATTTGGAACCAGTCTGTTGTTCCATGTTCAGTTCTAACTGTTGCTTCCTGACCTGCATATAGGTTTCTCAAGAGGCAGGTCAGGTGCTCTGGTATTCCCATCTCTTTCAGAATTTCCCAGTTTATTGTGATCCACACAGTCAAAGGCTTTGGCATAGTCAATAAAGCAGATATAGATGTTCTTTTGGAACTCTCTTGCTTTTTCAATGATCCAGTGGATGTTGGCAATTTGATCTCTGATTCCTTTGCCTTTTCTAAAACCAGCTTGGACATCTGGAAGTTCACGGTTTATGTATTGTTGAAGCCTGGCTTGGAGAATTTTGAGCATTACTTTACCAGCATGTGAGATGAGTGCAATTGTGCGGTAGTTTGAGCATTCTTTGGCATTGCCTTCCTTTGGGATTGGAATGAAAACTGACCTTTTCCAGTCCTGTGGCCACTGTTGAGTTTTCCATATATTGAGTGTAGCACTTTCACAGCATCATCTTCCAGGATTTGAAATAGCTCAACTGGAATTCCATCACCTCCACTAGCTTTGTTCGAAGTGACACTTTTTAAGGCCCACTTGACTTCACATTCCAGGATGTCTGGCTCTAGGTGAGTGATCATACCATCTTGATTATCTGGGCCATAAAGGTCTTTTTTGTACAGTTCTTCTGTATATTCTTGCCACCTCTTCTTAATATCTTCTGCCTCTGTTAGGTCCTTACCATTTCTGTCCTTTATTGAGCCCATCTTTGCATGAAATGTTCCCTTGGTATCTCTAATTTTCTTGAAGAGATCTCTAGTTTTTCCCATTCTGTTGTTTTTCTCTATTTCTTTACATTGGTCACTGAGGAAGACTTTCTTATCTCTCTTTGCTATTCTCTGGAACTCCGCATTCAAATGGGTATATCTTTCCTTTTCTCCTTTGCTTTGCGCTTCTCTTCTTTTCACAGCTATTTAAGGCCTCCTCAGACAGCCATTTCACTTTTTTGCATTTCTTTTCCGTGGAGATGGTCTTGAGCCCTGTCTCCTGTACAATGTCACAAACCTCTGTCCATAGTTCATCTGGAACTCTATCAGATCTAGTCCCTTAAATCTATTTCTCACTTCCACTGTATAATCATAAGGGATTTGATTTAGGTCATATCTGAATGGTCTAGTGGTTTTCCCTACTTTCTTCAGTTTCAGTCTGAATTTGGCAATAAGGAGTTCATGATCTGAGCCACAGTCAGCTCCCGGTCTTTTTTTTACTGACTGTAAAGAGCTTCTCCATCTTTGGCTGCAAAGAATATAATCAGTCTGATTTCGGTGTTGACCATCTGGTGATGTCCATGTGTAGAGTCTTCTCTTGTGTTGTTGGAAGAGGGTGTTTGCTATACCAGTGCGTTCTCTTGGCAAAACTCTATTAGCCTTTGCCATGCTTCATTCTGTACTCCAAGGCCAAATTTGGCTGTTACTCCAGGTGTTTCTTGACCTCCTACTTTTGCATTCCAGTCCCCTATAATGAAAATGACATCTTTTTTGGGTGTTAGTTTTAAAAGGTTTTGTAGGTCTTTATAGAACCATTCAACTTAAGCTTCTTCAGCATTACTGGTTTGGGCATAGACTTTGATTACCATGGTATTGAATGGTTTGCCTTGGAAATGAGCAGAAATCATTCTGTCGTTTTTGAGATTGCATCCGAGTAGTGTATGTTGGACTCTTTTGTTGACCATGACGGCTACTCCATTTCTTCTAAGGGATTCCTGCCCACAGTAGTAGATATAATGGTCATCTGAGTTAAATTTACCCATTCCAGTCCATTTTAGTTTGCTGATTCCTAGAATGTTGATGTTCACTCTTGCCATCTCCTGTTTCACCACTTCCAATTTGCCTTTATTCATGGACCTAACATTCCAGGTTCCTATGCAATATTGCTCTTTACAGCATCAGACCTTGCTTCTGTCATCAGTCCCATTCACAACTGGGTGTTGTTTTTGCTTTGTCTCCTTCCCTTCATTCTTTCTGGTGTTATTTCTCCACTGATCTCCAGTAGCATATTGGGCCCCTACTGACCTAAGAAGTTCATCTTTCAGTGTCCTATCTTTTTGCCTTTTCACACTGTTCATGGGGTTCTCAAGGCAAGAATACTGAAGTAGTTTGCCATTCCCTCTCCAGTGAGCCACATTCTGTCAGAACTCTCCACCATGACCCAGCCATCTTGGGTGGCCCCACACGGCATGGCTTAGTTTCTCACTGAGTTAGAGAAGGCCGTGGTCCATGTGTTCAGATTGGCTAGTGGTTTCAGTTTGTCTGCCCTCTGATGCCCTCTCTTAGTGCCTACCTTCTGCTTGTATTTCTCTTACCTTGAACGTGGGGTGTCTGCTCACATTTGCCGCTCCTGACCTTGGATGTGGGGAACCTCCTGTCAGCTGTTCACACCGAACAGCTGCTCCTGCGCCGTGCAGCCACTGGTAAGTTTTCTTACCATATGGTACTGATTGAAGTCAACATTTACCAAATGATTTCTACTGAAACCAAAGGGCAGGGAGGAAACTCATTACTGCCATGCAGGGATGAGTGTCCCAAGTTCTCACTTCGGACACCTCCCCAGTGGGAGGTAGCAGGGGCAACTTTTTATAGTTGTGTTAAAGTGGAAGTCTAGATTTCCTACTTGGCCTTTGTTGAAGGTGTTAGGGTTATGGCCACAATTTTATCTATTGTTTGGATAGGAGATAATGGTCTAAAACTGTTCTGTCTTGGTGGTCTGCCACCGTCCTGTACTTTGTCTAGAAAAAGTTGCCTTTTCTTGGGGTCTGATCTTAAACACTTAGAATTCCCTAAAAATAATAGTATAATTATAAATTATATAAGCAATTATAATTGTATTCATAATGGTGTTAACTATGCCATAGATTTTCCACACTGTTTTTGAGGTATAATTGATATATGATAAAGTACATTTAGGGCTTCCCTGGTGGCTCCAATGGTGAAGAAGCCATCTGTAATGCAGGAGATCTGGGATAAATCCCTGGGTCAGGAAGATCCCCTGGAGAAGGGAATGGCTACCCACTCCAGTATTCTTGCTTGGAGAATTCCATGGACAGAGGAGCCTAGAGGGCTTCAGCCTATGGGCTTGCAAAGAGTCAGATTCGACTGAGCAACTAACATTAAACTTAAAGCACATTTAAAGTCTACAATTTGATGCAAATAACCATCACCACAATCATGATAATGAACATATCCATTACCCCCCTTAATTTCCTGGTGCTCTTTGTGTTCCCTCCATTCATCTCTTCCTCTCCCAGGCAACTACTGATTTACTTCCTGTCACTACAGATTAGTTTGTAGATTCTAAAACTTACTTTATGGATTCAGACAATATGAACTCTTTATCTTACTTCTTTTAGTCAGTATCTAACTTCTTTTAGTCAGCCCAATTATTTTTGTATTTATCTACATTGTGTTTATGAATAGTTCATTCTTCTTTTACTGTTGAGTAGTATTACATTGTATATGACAGTTTGTTTTTACTTTCAATTGATAGATATTTGGCTTGTTTTCACTTTTTACCTGTTACAAATAAAGCTGCCTATTAGTATTTGGGTACAAGTGTGTATATATGCCTTTATTTCTTTTGGATAAATGGATAGTGGAATTTCTGAGACACATCATAGAATATATTTACCTTTTTAAAATCTTCCAAAGGTCCATGTTTTTCACTACTACCAGCAAAGCGTGAGTTCCAGTTGTTATGCATGCTTTGCAAATCTTGGTATCAGTTCAGTTCAATTCAGCTGCTCAGTCATGTCCCACTCTTTGAGACCCCATGGACTGCAGCATGGCAGGCTTCCCTGTCCATCACCAACTCCCAGAGCTTGCTCAAACTCATGTCCATTGAGTCAATGAGGCCATCCAAGCATGTCATCCTCTGTCATCCCCTTTTCCTCCTGTCTTCAATCTTTCCCAGCATCAGGGTCTTTTCCAGTGAGTCAGTTCTTCACATCAGGTGGCCAAAGTATTGGAGCTTCAGCTTCAGCATCAGTCCTTCCACTGAATATTCAGGAGTGATTTCCTTTTTGATTGACTGGTTTGCTCTCCTTGAAGTCCAAGGGACTCTCAAGAGTCTTCTGCCACACCACAGTTCAAAAGCATCAATTCTTTGGCACTCAGCTTTCTTTATAGTCCAACTCTGACATGCATACATGATTACTGGAAAAACCATAGCTTTGACTAGATGGACATTTCTTGGCAAAGTAATGTCTCGCTTTTTAATATGGTGTCTAGCTTGGTCATAGCTATTTTTCCAAGGAGCAACTGTCTCTTAATTTTACAGCTGCAGTTACCATCTGCAGTGATTTTGTAGCCCAAGAAAATAAAGTCTGTCACTGTGTCCATTGTTTCCCCATCAATTTACCATGATGTGATGGTACTGATGCCATGATCTTTGTTTTTTGAATGTTGAGTTTTAAGTAATATTTTCCTGTCTCCACTTTCACTTTCATCAAGAGGCTCTTTAGTTCTTCTTCACTTTCTGCTATTAGGGTGTTGTGATCTGCATATCTGAGGTTATTGACATTTCTCCCAGCAATCTTGATTCCAGCTTGTGCTTCATCCAGCCTGGAGTGGTGCATGATGTACTCTGTATATAACTTAAAGAAACAAGGTGATAGTATAAATCTTGGTATAGTGAAGTTTTTTAATTGTAGCAATTTCTAATGAGTGTATAGTATTCTCATTGTGGTTTCAATATGTATTACTTTGATGGTTATTGATATTAAACACCTTTTCATGTGCTTAATGAAGTGTCTGTTTAAGATTTTGCCTATTTTTTTGAAAATTCTTTGTCATCTTATTATTGAATTCTAAGAGTTCCTTATATATTCTAGATTCAAAGTCCTCTGTCATATAAATGTTTTATATATATTTTCCCCAGTCTGTGGCTTGCCTGCACATTTTCCCAGTGTCTTCTGCAGGACAAACATTTTTACGGGAAGGGACAAACATTTTTATTGTTGGTTAAATCCAATTTAATTATTTTTCCCTTTTATAGTAAGTTTGTGGTTTCAACGTCATAGAAATCTTTGGCAAACTCAGGGACACAGAGTTTTTCTTATATTTTTGTCTAGAAGTTTTATAGTTTTAGGTCTTACATTTAGTTCTATGTATCACAATGAATTAATTTTGTATATAGTGTGTGGTGTCAAGGTATATTATTGAGTGTTTGCATGTTAATATATATTTGTTTCTGCCTACTGTTAAATAAGCAGTTTTTTCCCTCAATGTATTGGTTTTGCATCTTTGTTGACAAGGTATTGACAATATAAGGGCAGGTCTATTTCTAGACTGTATGATGTTTAATTGACCAGGTTTTCTGTCTTCACGGAGATGCATACTGTCTTGATTACTCTAGCTGTATATTAAGTCCCAGACAGAGTAGTTAAATCTTCCAGCATTGTTCTTTTTCAAAATTGTTTCAACTATTCTAAGTGCTTTACCTTTTCTTATAAATTTTCAAATCAAATTGTAATTTTTACAAATATGTCTTCCTTTGCAGATTTAATTCATTGTTATTTTAGTATGTTCTTTTAGTATGTACTCTATGTAGCATGCTGAAGTCATTAATTTGAGAACTTTCTTATTTTAATATATAACCATTTGTTCTATAAATTTTCTGCAAATTATTGATACTGATATATTGTACATTTGTCATCATTCAGATCAAAATCTTCTTCTAATTTTCCATTTGACTTCTTCCTTGACAAGTGAAATAGTTAAGAAGTACAGTATTTAACTTCCAAACACTTTATGATTTTCCATTTATATTTGCTGTTATTTCTGTTTTAATTTCACTGGTGTGAGATAATACTTCTTATGACTTGGATACTTTTAGATTTATTGAGACTTATTTGGTGCCCAGAATATAGTCCATCTTAGTTCCATGTGCAGAGAAAACAATGAGTGATCTTCATTTGTTTAGTGAAGTGTTCTATAGATATCAATTAATTTATCTTGGTTGATAGTAGTTTGCAAAATCTTCTGTTCCATTACTGACTTTCTGTCTTCTTATTCTGTCAATTATTGAAGAGGGAGTAATGAAATCTCTGAGTTTACGTGTGTATTTGTTAATTTCTCCTTACAGTTCATGTTTTTTGTTTATATATTGTGAAGCTCTGACTTTAGATGGATAAATATTTTGAATTGCTGTCCTCTTTATGAATTGATCCTTTTGTCACTATGAAATGACTTTCTTTGTCCCTGGTTATATTCATTGCCCTGAAATCTACTTTGTATGGTTGAAATAAATACTTGTACATTCTTTTGATTGGTGAAAGCATGGTATTTCTTTTCACATCCTTTTACTTGCACCTATTTGTGTCTTTGTATTTAAAGTGTATTTGTCATAGGCCGCATATAGTTCAGCACTACTTTTTTATCAAGTGTGATAGTCTGTGTCTTTTAATTGAGCTGTTCAGACCATTTAGATAAATATGATCATTGATTTAGATTTAAATTACAGGTTTAGATTTAAACCTGTAATCTTATCATTTGTTTTGTATTTCTCCCATTTGTGCTTTGTCCCCTTATTTTTATTTTTATGCTTTTTTTGAATCAAATGATTATTATTATGATTCTATTATATTTGTTAATGGCTTTAATTCTTCTTTTTTTTTTTTTACTCTAGTAGTTGCTTTAGGGCTTATGCAGAATAAGAAAAAAAATTTTTTTTTTTTTACTCATGTAGTTACCATTCCTATTGCTCTTTATTCATTTGACTAGATGTATATTTATGTCTGTTGTCATTGTACTTTTTCCTGAAGGATATGCTGTAACATTTCTTGTATTGTAGGTATACTGATGATGAGTTCTTTCAGCTTTTGTATCCCTGAGAAAGTCTTTATTTCCTCTTCTTTTAACAAATGAAAATACTGCAACCTTTTTATTTCGAAGTAGTAGTAGATTGGTATGCACGTGTAAGAAATAATGCATAGAGATCCTATATACCATTTAACTCAGTTTCCCCCATGGTAACATCTTATAAAACTATAATACAGTATAATGACCAGATATTCACACTGATATGGTAAAAATACAGGATATGGTAAAAATACAGAAAAGTTTCACTACCATGTGGATCCCTCATATTGCTTTTATTAGCCACACCATGAGTATAGAAACCACTAGTCTATTATCCATGCCTATGATTTTCTCGTTTCTAAAATGTTATATAAATGGAATCATGAGGTGTATGTCCTTGACACTGGCTTTTTTCATTTAGCACATTTCCAAGTTGTTGTATGTATCAATAGTTTCTTTTAATTGCTACAGTTCAGCCATTCACATATTGAAGAACATCTGGTCTTTCTCCAGTTTGGGGTTATAATAAATTAACCTGATATGAACATTTTTATAGAAGTTTTTATATGACCATATGTTTTCATATCTTTGTGTTAATTGATCAAGAGTGCAATTGCTGGATTGTCTGGTAGTTATATGTTTTGTTTTATATTTTTAAAAAAGCAGCCAAATTGTTATCTAAGTTGGTTGTATTATTTTTCATTCTCACCAGCAATATATAAGTTATCCAGCTTTTTCACATTCTTGCCGGCATTTGGTGATATCGCTGATTTTTATTTTTGCCATTTGGATAGGTGTATAGTGATATCTCATTGTGATTTGAAGTTGCATTTTCCTAGTAGCTACTGAGGTGGAACATATTTCCATGTGCTTATTTAACATCTCTATATCCTCTTGGGTGAAATGTCACTCTCTTCATGTCTTTTTTTTTTTTTTTTCATTTTCTAATTGGATTTTTAAAGCCATTACATCTTGAGAGCTCTTTATATGTTCATGGTTTGCAAATATTTTCCCCTGTTCTGCGCACTGTCCTTTCATTCCCTTGATAGTGTCCTTGGATGTACAGAAGTTTTTAGTTTTGTATGTTCTTTAGCCCTTTTCTGGGATGCAGGGAAATTTTTAGGAAACAGTTAAATCAGTTTAGTATTGCTTTTAAGATTAGTTAGAGTACAGAGAAGAGCTCAGTCTACCTAGTACTAATTATTCCCCACTCCTTACTCTATCCAATGATTCATGAAATATGGGTTTTTCCACCAGCAGGTGTTATTTCGTGGCTCTGCATGATCCCTGGGTGCCATTCCTTCTAGTCTATTTGAATTTTTCCCCCCAGCTTGGGTAGCTGCGCCACATTCCTGAGCTGGCTCTGATCAATACTCTGCTGAATACTCAAGTGAGAACCTCCTCAGACCTCTGGGATTTTCTTTCTGTGCTGCTCTCTACTCTCTACTATGCCATCCTGTGATTAAGAATAAGATATCTTGTTCCTCTCAGACATTCAGTTCTGTCTCCTCAACTCAGAGAGTCTGACAGCCTCTACCTGGGCTCTTCCTGTCTCATAGCACTAAGCTAGGGCAATCATTGCACTTACTTCATTTGTTTCTCATCTCTCAGGGATCATTCTCCTTTGTTTTCTTGATGTCCAGGGTCTTGTAAACATTTGTTTTATATATTATGTCTTTTTTTTTTTAAACTGTATTGCTTTTTTTCTGGTTGTTTCAGGCTGTTACTCTTATCTTGATCAGGCGTGAAGATGTCATATTGTTTTAAATTATAAATTTCTACTGCTAGCTCAGAGAAATGTCTGACTCCAGAGACATCTCTGAACTTGCACAAACTCAAGTTTTTTAGACATATCATACCTGAAAGGTTAAATATAAAAATATAATAGTGAGATCAACCTAATCATCTTGGTTCCAACCCTGGTGACTCAACTAACTGGAATTTTTTTTCCCTATGCAAAGCACTCCCTCAAATTATTATTCTATCTTGAACTGAAAGAGGCATTAAGGAATGTGTTGTAGAACGGCGTGATTGCTTCTGCTGTCCCCAGTCTCCTGTGTTTAAGATAAGCTCCATGCATCTAGTTCTCCCAGTAAAATGCCTTCATTATCCATGAATCGTAGTTTTAACAAACATCATTTATATTCTAAACCATCTTTGGAGGTTATCTTAAGTTACTGCCCACCATGAATAGTGTTCTTCTGTGATTTGTTTTTTGTTTTTAGTGTTTTCTCAATTCAAATCCCTGAAATTTGAAATGAAATTCATTTTTTCCAGTATTTTTGACAAACATGTTTGGGTTCACTGCCTCCTTACTGTTCATGTTATGGTCAGACTATGATAATATCCCATTTTAGTCATCATCTTTCAAAACTAAAGAGACCTTGCTCATACTTTTAACCTATTATTATCATATAATAACATTCCCTTCTGTACCCAAACTAATCCCTTCAATTATTTCTGTATTCTATCATAAGGTATAAACCCAGAGCTACATTATATTAGCCTACATTGTATCTAAAATATTTATATCATAGTATGACAAAGAAAAATAGTATTCTTCTTTTTCTTTCTTCACAATTCCTAGTATTAAAAAAAAAACTCTTTAAAGTTTTAAACACATCACATAGAGTTGACAGCACATAGATTTCATGTCTTCTGGAAATATTCTCACATTTCTGTGTTGGCTTATACAGTTAACTTAGAACACATCGTATTGTAATTATTTATATCATTGTTCACTGAATTTATCCCATTATCTGTATAAAAATCACCTAAATTGTATAATTTATTTCATAAGCTCAATTTTTCATCATTTGTTATGAAGTTAACAAATTAGAATAGCATTGCCTTAATGAACACCAAAATTTGAAATAAGGAGGTTATAGATGGTTAGTTACATCCTATATCTATCTCAACATTTGTTGTATTTGTTCATTTTGGTTTTGATGCATATTATGGATAAAATACTACTTCATACAGATAAATAACCCTAAATGCCAAAAAATTTAATAGCTCATCTTACAATCATAGTTTACTATTTAATTAACTGGTTGAAACCTAAAAGAAGAGTAGCAGCAAACTTTTATTTTGAAGTTAAATCATTTACTCTCTGACAAGTGCTCATATCCTTTAGTAAAAGTGTAAGAGAAATATTCCTAAATTTACAAATAAGTGCATACATGATAATGAAGTATATTAATATCTTCATTTATAATTTTAAAACAGATTCTTATGACATGGCAAAGGTATACATTGAACAGAGGTATATCAGCTCATTGATCCCAGGCAAGTTCAATATGTGCCAGGCATATATGCCATATTATTTTTCATTAAAATTTTATATGAGCAGGGACTTCCTGGCAGTCCAGTGTTTAAGACTCTGTGCTTCCAGTACATGGGGCATGCTTTCAGTCCATGGTCAGGGAACCACGATTCTACATGCCGTGTGGTGTAATGAAATATTTTAAAAATAAATAAATGAAAATAAAATAAAAGCAGATAAGCAGAAATGTATATTCCTAAGAGGAAGGAGTGACCTTTCTAATTGTAAACGTATGCAGATGAATTTAAATAAATGTGTAGAAATGACAAGATAAGATTTATTCTGGAGTTTGAACAGATACTAGTTGACTTGCTAAAACCCGTGAAAGAATAGGTGGTCTTCAACATAGGTACATAGATTTGGTATATAACATTTTTTCTATAGCTTTTAGAATAACCAAAAACATTTTAGTGCTTTTCATATTAAATTTTGGCAGAACCCCTCAAGCACCTCTATATTCAAGAATTCTGTGGAATATACTCTGAAAACCATTCAAAATCTAAACATTTATTATTATTCTTTGGCTAACTTATTTTTTCCTGAAAAAATTCAAATGCTTTTAGTCAGGGATTATTTTCCTTTACAAAATCTAGAAGCCCTTTCTCTAATGTCTTAAGGTGATGGTTTATTTTCATTCTGTTTCATTTTTTTAGACAGGTTGTATTAACTTACTGGTTTGTTGTTCTTTAGATATCTCCAATGAATGTTGGGGATGGGTGGTAGGTATTTTGTTGACAGCTCCTCAGCCCTTTGGTATAATAGCCATACACTATGGTAAAGTTATACTTTTATAAATGGTAATTTTGATTTCTCACCTGTGTTTCTGTTAAAATATTGGATGAATGAAACTGTAATTGATGTAATTATATATAGTTTGTCATTTTGGGGCCATGAGTTACCATCAATGAATTTAGTACATCTAACCTGTATGTTGGAGAAGGCAATGGCAACCCACTCCAGTACTCTTGCCCGGCAAATCCCAGAGATGGGGGAGCCTGGTGGGCTGCTGTCTCTTGGGTCACAGAGACATGGACACGACTGAAGAGACTTAGCAGCAGCAGCAGCAACAGCAACCTGTGTGTTTCATACACCAGTTTGCGAATAAAAAGCTATCTAATATCCTCTATTCGGTCATGTCCAATTCTTTGGAACCCCATGGACTGTACCCTACTAGGCTCCTCCATGCATGGGATTGTTCAGGCAAGAGTACCAGAATAGGTTGCCATTTCCTTCTCCAGGGGAGCTTCATGACCCAGGGATCGAACCTGGGTCTCCCACTTTGCAGGCAGAGGCTTTACCCTCTGAGCCACCAGGGAAGAAAATGTAGTCATCATGGTCAATGAAAGAGTCCAAAATGCAGTACTTGGATGCAATCTAAAACAGGACAGAATGATCTCTGTTTGTCTCCAAGGCAAACCATTCAATATCACAGTTATCCAAGTCTATGCCCCAACCAGTAACACTGAAGAAGCTGAAGTTGAACGGTTCTATGAAGACCTACAAGACCTTTTAGAACTAACACCCCCCCAAAAAATGTCCTTTTCATTATAGGGGACTGGAATGCAAAAGTAGGAGGTCAAGAAACACCTGGAGTAACAGCCAAATTTGGCCTTGGAATATGGAATGAAGCAGGGCAAAGGCTAATAGAGTTTTGCCAAGAGAACGCACTGGTCATAGCACACACCCTCTTCCAACAACACAAGAGAAGACTGTACACATGGAAATCACCAGATGGTCAACACTGAAATCAGATTGAGTATATTCTTTGCAGCCAAAGATGGAGAAGCTCCTTACAGTCAGTAAAAACAAGACCGGGAGCTGACTGTGGCTCAGATCATGAGCTCCTTATTGCCAAATGCAGACTTAAATTGAAGAAAGTAGGGAAAACCACTGGACCATTCAGTTATGACCTAAATCAAATCCCTTATGATTATACAGTGGAAGTGAGAAATAGATTTAAGGGACTAGATCTGATAGATAGAGTGCATGATGAACTATGGACTGAGGTTCCTGACATTGTACAGGAGACAGGGCTCAAAACCATCCCCATGGAAAAGAAATGCCAAAAAGCAAAATGGCTGTCTGGGGAGGTCTTACAAATAGCTGTGAAAAGAAGAGAAGTGAAAAGCAAAGGAGAAAAGGAAAGATACAAGCATTTGAATGCAGAGTTCCAAAGAATAGCAAGAAGAGATAAGAAAGCCTTCCTCAGCGATCAATGCAAGAAATAGAGGGAAAAAACAGAATGAGAAAGACCAGAGATCTCTTCAAGAAAATTAGAGATACCAAGGGAACATTTCACGCAAAGATGGGCTCAATAAAGGACAGAAATGGTAAGGACCTAACAGAAGCAGAAGATATTAAGAAGAGGTGGCAAGAATACAAAGAACTGTACAAAAAAGATCTTCAAGACCAAGATAATCACGATGCTGTGATCACTCACCTAGAGCCAGACCTCCTGGATGCAAAGTAAAGTGGGCCTTAGAAAGCATCACTACAAACAAAGCTAGTGGAGGTGATGGAATTCCAGTTGAGCTATTTCAAATTCCTGAAAGATGATGCTGTGAAAGTGCTGCACTCAATATTCCAGCACATTTGGAAAACTCAGCAGTGGCCACAGGACTGGAAAAAGTCAGTTTTCATTCCAATCCCAAAGAAAGGCAATGCTAAAGAATGCTCAAACTACCGCACAATTGCACTCATCTCACATGCTAGTAAAGTAATGCTCAAAATTCTCCAAGCCAGGCTTCAACAATACGTGAACTGTGAACTTCCTGATGTTCAAGCTGGTTTTAGGAAAGGCAGAGGAACCAGAGATCAAATTGCTAACATCTGTTGGATCATGGAAAAAGCAAGAGAGTTCCAGAAAAACATCTATTTCTGCCTTATTGACGATGCCAAAGCCTTTGACTGTGTGGATCACAATAAATTGTGGAAAATTCTGAAAGAGATGGGAATACCAGACCACCTGACCTGCCTCTTGAGAAACCTGTATGCAGGCCAGGAAGCAACAGTTAGAACTGGACATGGAACAACAGACTGGTTCCAAATAGGAAAAGGAGTACATTAAGGCTGTATATTGTCACCCTGCTTATTTAACTTATATGCAGAGTACATCATGAGAAATGCTGGGCTGGATGAAGCACAAGCTGGAATCAAGATTGCCAGGAGAAATATCAATAACCTCAGATATGCAGATAGCAGCACCCTTATGGCAGAAAGTGAAGAGGAACTAAAAAGCCTCTTGATGAAAGTAAAAGTGGAGAGTGAAAAATTTGGCTTAAAGCTCAGCATTCAGAAAACGAAGATCATGGCATCTGGTCCCATCACTTCATGGCAAATAGATCGGGAAACAGTGGAAACAGTGTCAGACTTTATTTTTTTGGCTCCAAAATCACTGCAGATGGTGGTGACTGCAGCCATGAAATTAAAAGACGCTTACTCCTTGGAAGAAAAGTTATGACCACCCTAGATAGCATATTGAAAAGCAGAGACATCACTTTGCCAACAAAGATCCATCTAATCAAGGCTATGGTTTTTGCTGTGGTCATGTATGGATGCGAGAGTTGGATTGTGAAGAAAGCTGAGTGCCGAAGAATTGATGCTTTTAAACTGTGGTGCTGGAGAGACTCTTGAGAGTCCCTTTGATGGCAAGGAAATCCAACTAGTCCATTCTAATGGAGATCAGCCCTGGGTGTTCTTTGGAAGGAATGAAGATAAAGCTGAAACTCCAGTACTTTGGCCACCTCATGCGAAGAGTTGACTCATTGGAAAAGACTTTGATGCTGCGAGGGATAGGGGGCAGGAGGAGAAGGGGACGACAGAGGATGAGATGGCTGGATGGCATCACCGACCCGATGGATATGAGTTAGAGTGAACTCCGGGAGATGGTGATGGACAGGGAAACCCGGCATGCTCCAATTCATGGGATCGCAAAGAGTCAGACACAACTGAGCAACTGAACTGAATGAACTGAACTGAATATCCTTTAGATTAGTACTGACAATATTTTCCCTTCAATCTCGCTGATAGTCCCTTTTCATCTCTGTTTCCTTTTCACTGTGATTTTCACATGGCGCCTGTCACTTTCTTGTATGTCATTTGGCGTGACCAGAGCCATGAACTGAGCTAGACTGCATTATTTCACTTGGGATGCTAAATGAGTTTTATGGAGAAAGAGATGCTTTGTAAAATTTCCCCCAAATTAAGAAAGCCATTTCCATACAGCATAGTCTTATGACATTGAAGATGAATCAGCATTTGAAAAAAATTTGCTGAAAATACATGTAAATATTTGAATACACAGCATAGAAAAACAAACTTATACCTTTTCTTGTTTAGGAAGTGAATTTTGTATAGGCCTCCAGTAAATAAGCATTCTTGTAGATTCATTCCTCTTTGCATGATTAATGATTCCTGTCATAATAGATACTGCTGGTTTTTTTTTAATAACAGTCTAAATTCCTATTCCTGTCAAATCAATATAATGATCTATGTGTTGAGTTTCTGAGGTTTATCTTTTAGTTCCAACCTTTTGTGTAATCTTGAATGTGTAAGTTTCCCCCAGTTTTAGTTACATTTCATTATAGCAGTATAATACAAAAGTGAAAGATAATATGCTGGAATTTTAGAAGTGCTGATAAGTAGAGGCTCCACTAAATATAGTTGGGACTTTGATAAACATTTGAATTCAAGCTGGTAAAGCTGTAATCTTTATAGCTACAGATAAATGAAAGGAAGTATGGTTTTTTATTGGTCCCTAATATTATTGATTGAGGAAAAAATAACTGGAGGCAGGAGGTGAGCCAGACTTCTAAACAGTGATAACTGAAACCCATACCACTAAAGGTTTAAGAGTCGGAATGCCAGGAAGTACTTGTTAAATGTCTCCTCCATTATGTATTTAGACTGTTCTGGCTTTTGAGTGCCCCTTCATTTTCCTTTCTTGAAGAACTTGCTAAGTAAACCTTCTAAAACATCTGTGGTGAACCATGATTACATCCTATGGTTTTGACAATTGAAGGGTTCATTGGATTTTTATGCCGGCAGTTAAGTACAATAATCATTAGTTTACCAAAGTATAAGAGATCTGGCTATCTATCTCCCTTTATTTTTGAATTGCCGTTATGGCAACATTTTGTGTGAGCTTGAATCTTGCCACTCCAAGTTTTCTTACTGATGAAACTGAGCAAACCAGGAATGAATGAATCATGAACTTTTAGAATGTAGTCCAACTTTCTACCTCAGAGTCAGTAAACATTTCTGTCAAGAACTAGATAGTAAATATTTTGATTTTGTGGGCCATCAGTTGTTTGTCACAACTACTCATGTCTGTTCAGTGCATCAGTAGGCACAGACCGTACATAAATAAATGAACGTAGCTGTGATCCTATGAAGCTGTATTTATGACAACAAGCAACCAAGAGTATATATAAATGGGCAACAGGCACATGAGGAGATGTTCAACATTATTAGTCATTAGGCAAATGCAAGTCAAAATCATTTTGTACCCTACTCTGTTCCGCTCATTTCATGTCCGACTCTTTGTGACCTCATGGACTGCAGCACACCAGGCTTCCCTGTCCATCACTTACTCCCAGAGCTTGCTCAAACTCATGTCTGTCAAGTCAGTGATGCCATCCAACCATCTCATCCTCCGTCTTCCCCTTCTCCTGCTAGGATGGCTATAATTTAAGAAAAATAGAAAATAATAAGTGGAATGGAAAATAATGAGGATTTGGAGACATTGGAACCTTCATATATTGTTGATTAGAGTGTAAAATGGTGCAGCCACTGTGGAAAACAGTTTAACAGTTCCTTTAAAAAGTTAAACATCGGATTACTGTATGACCCAGCAATTTTACTCCTAGTTATATAGCAAAAAGAATTGAAAACAGATATCCGAATACTTTTACACAAATGTTAATAGAATTACTATTCACAATTGCTAAAGGATGGAAATAACCCAAATGTCCATCAGTGAATGAATGGATAATTAAATAGTGGTATATCCATACAAAGGAATATTATTCAGCCATAAAACAGAATGAACCTCCAAAGCATTATGCCAAGTGAAAGAAGCAAAAGGTCATATACTATTCTACTATTCCATTTGTATGCAATATCTGAAAGAGGTAAATTCATGAAGGCACTGCTTATTTTTGTAAATTGATGCTTTGTTAATACCTGCTTTACTGAGACATAGTTCACTCAGTACTTCATTTCTTTCTATGGCTGAAGAACTGTCCATTGTATGAAAGCATCACATTTTATTTATCTACTCATCAATTCATGAATATTTTGGTTTTTCCATCTTTGGTCCATTATTAATAATGCTTCGAAGAAAATATGTGTATAAATCCTTATATAGACTTCTGTAAGTATTTACTTCTCTTGTATATGGAGAAGGAAATGGCAAGTCACTCCAGTATTCTTTCCTGGAAAATTCCATGGACAGAGGAGCCTGGCAGACTACAGTCCATGGGGTTGCAAAGAGTCAGCCATGGGGTTGCAAAGAGTGACTGAGCACATCTCTTGTATTCTACTTAAGGAGAGAATGCCTGGATCATATGTCAACTCTGTGCTTAACCTTTTGAGAAACTGCCAGATTGTTTTCCAATGTAGCTGAACCATGTTATATTACCATCAGTAGTTTACAAGGGCTCCCATTTCTGCATACTTTTGCCAATACTTATTATTATCTGTCTGTAAATAAGGTTTTATTGGAACACCACCATGCTCACTCATTTACAAATTGTTTATGACTGCTTTCACAGTGCAATGACATACCGTATGTGAAAGACACCATATAACTCTCGAAGGCCCAAATATTTACCACCTGGCCTTTTCTAGAAAATATTTGTCAGCTGCTGCTATAGAGGTATTCTTATGAAGGTGATCATATTTTGAATATTTTAGTGAAGTTTGCTAATTTAGGGGAATTTCTAGTACATTGCTTTGTATGGCTTTCTTAAGTGGGCTAAGAAATCTATAGTTGCTTAAAACAAAGTATACCTGTATACCAGTATCCAAGATAACCAGTTATATATGTTAGATAGAAGTTTGATAATTAAAAAGAAGACAATTTTTTGTCACAGTTTATTATCAAAAGCTTTGTGATAAATGGTAAAAATACCAGAAAAGTTTAGTATCAAAACATAAGTAACAAATATATATTGATGTATTATAGAATGAGGAGTTTTTAAGACAGGAATGGTTTTGGGAGGGAATTTTCAGGGAAAAGACATGGTTTACAGACTGTGGACGTTAAGACAGGTGCTAAATCAGAAAAATCTCAATTCTTATCTTGTTCCCAGAAGTAGCTACAGCCACGTCACTCCCTGGTTTGTTTTCCACTAGGAGAACTGAATACAGACTGTGGTGCCTAGAAATGTGGAAAGTTGCTATCAAGATCTTTCCCTTTTTTTTTTCTTGGTAACAGGAAAAAGACAGTAAATTAGAAGCAACACCAAGATGGGGGAAAAATGACGAGGGAGTAGAAAGGTGAATCAGTCACACAGAAAATTTGATTTCTTGGCCTCTGAACAATTTTCTCTACTTTCAATTGTGTATAGAGAAATAACATTAAATGTGATAGAAAACAGTAAATAGCCATTAAGGAGCCTTGGACTGAAGGGAAGGGGACGAGGTAAGGAGCCTTGCCCAGAAGTTATTTTGGTCTTCTATGGCCACACAAATGTGTATCTTAGCAACTGTGTTTGTCTGGGCGGCAATACTAGTGCTGCATTGTGTGATTATGAAATGGTGCTTGTTTTAAACAGAGCCAATTTCATTGTAAAAGAGCATTATTCCTGGAGGATTTGTTAATTAAGTTGTCGCAGTGATAGAGTTTTAAATATATGATAAGAAATCGCAAGCCTAGGCTAGGGAGCAAGCCAATAAAGCATACAATGCCTGGCTTCTCTGTTGTCAATTAACAGGTGAAAAGATCTTTGAAACCAACCCAGTTCTGGGAGACTTGACATAGCATGTAAAATATAACCTGTCTGAGCTCTCAAACTATTACTAGAGCATGTGCAACATGTACATACACTTGAAGTGAAAAGAGGTTTTGTGACCAAATGGGATATTTTCTCCTTCCTTGACTTGTACTGCAGAATTACTTCTTCTATAGAATGAATTGAGGCCATATTAACGAACTATATTCTGAGGATGATTCACCAGGTCACAGGAGAGGTCATATTCCTCAGAATCTGAGTCTTCCTTTGATAGGTATGAAGTATAAATGTATCTCTAGATCAATAAATAATTATAGAATAAGTAATCAATGTCAGAAATAAGTTCAGCTAAAATTTAACATAGTGGAGCTTGGGGAAAGTACAGTACTGTTGCAGTGAAATAGTTTTCATTGGATGAAATAAGGATGGTTTCCTGGATGAGTTGACAATCAGAACAGTCTGAATAAGGAAGATGTTTTGTGAGCCATGGGGGGAACACAATCTGATCTTATTTCTGAGCAGAACCAGAGATAGCAGGAGCATGACCAAACAAAAAGATTTATGAAATTAACAGAGATATTGGGTGAAGAAGTCATCTCAGATTTTTTGGGGGCAAATTCATTCCAAATGAATTCTCTGGACTGGCTACCCCTATTTCCTCTCTACCCTCCTTCCTTAATACGTTACAGTATAGCACTCATCCACTATCATTATTACATTAAAATCAGAGTCAGTGTAATTCCAGGCTAAATTCCAAAACCCATTGGGCTTTACTCAATCCTTATTCTTCATGATCTTTTTGCCATGTATTTTTAACAAATTTATTTACTTGCATATTTATTTATTTTTGACTGCACTGGGTCTTCATTGCTGTGTGAAGGCTTTCTCTAGTTGCAGTGCCCAGGTTTCTCATTGCAGTGGATTCTCTTGTAAAGCTTGGGCTCAGTAGTTGCAGTGCACTGGTTTAGTTGCTCTATGGCACGTGGGATCTTCCCATACTGGGGACTGAACCCATGTCCCCTGCAGTGGCAGGTGGATTCTTACCCACTGGACCGCAAGGGAGGTCCCTGCCATATTTTATGTACCTTCTCAAAACTATTCCTTGATCTTGGTGGTACTATTCCAACCTAGCTTTCCTTCTGCTTTTTTAAAAATGTTCCGTTTGTATCCCTCTTCTTCCCCCTCCTTTTTGTATTTGTTCTAAGACTATCTGCTTTTCAGGTTGCAGATTACATTCTCTTGTCATAAACTCAGAAACTAGATAAGTGATCTATTAAAACAGTTTAACATCTCAAGTGGCTAATGGCAAGGCTTTCCTAAATGAATCGGGGAAATTGAAGCAAAAGGATGCTTTGTAATTTGGTGTTAAAATACATATTAATGTTGCTATCTTGAACATAAGGTTACTGATTCCCAGGCCTATTTTAGAACCCTTTAGAATATGTTTCTCTAGGTTTATTTGATTAGCCCATCTTGAGCAACTTGAACTCTTTTTGATTATCAGTCTTGTGGTTGCTTTACTAAATCCAATCCTTAACAAACCCTAAGAGCTCTGATTTGGGAGTATTCACAGAAGTTTGGTGAAAATATATAAAGGAAATCTAGTAGGTCAATAACACCTGTTCGATGACAAGGCATTTTAAAATCTCTTTGTTAAGGTGTGTGTGTGTGTGTGTGTGTGTGTGTGTGTGTGTGTGTGTGTGTGAAAGAGAGAGAGGGAGACATAAAGACAGAGAGACAGAGAAATTAGATCCTACTTTTGTCCATTAAGTTGCTTAGCTATATATTAATAGTTTATTGAATCATAGTTTCATTAATAGCACGTTAATCAAGACAGCAAATCCAGTGTGTGACCTTCTTAGTGACTGAAATAGCTTGCTGCGAAGAATCCCTTAATATGTGCAGCATATCTTATATATTTAGCAAGACTGTTTGGGCCTGAAAGTATAGCAGAATGAAGTATGAATCACTTGGCAAACAACATTTGTTATTGTTCTCAACTTTGTATGAGAATATGTATAGAATAACATGTTAAACATCAATCAGTGCCTGACTGTCTTCTTGGAATAAGTGGAGCAATGCTTCTAGGTGGTCTGCTCTACAATGTACTATTTAAATATACCACTGATGACAACTGTTCACCTGTAATCCAGGATGCCTCACATAATTTCTTGGATGAATTATAAATTTTACAGTCAGGAATTTTCTTGTTGTTTATTTATTTAGAAAATATGCTAAATTTGTATTATTTTCTCATATTATCCCCCGAAACAGGCAATTGAAGTAGAGTAGTAAATGAAATATAGTACTTTGATTTTCATTTGAATAAAGTATTGCCCTTTGAAGGGTATATATGCTTTTACTTAATTTATGTCAGGGAAGATGTGCCTCCTTTAAGCCTTTTTACTTTATATTATGGAAAATTCAATCATATACACAGATAGAATAGTAAATAGCCTCCCCCATATGTATATATCACCCAGCTTTAACAACTATCAAACCATGGTCATTTTTAAAAAAACAAAGTTTCAATTTACAAAATTAATCATGGATTTTATGTTTACATCTAAGAAATGGATAGAATTTACAGATAAGTTGGGACTTCGGGAGGAAAAATAATACAATGGTAACAATATATAATGCTTATTGGTACCAAGCTCTTTTTATGAGCTTTATTTGTGTTAAAGCTTTTATTTGCACAAAACCTCATTTTGTGGGCACTATATACTTTAAGAAAAATTTTTTTTTGATGTGGACCATTTTTTAAAGTCTTTATTGAATTTGTCACAATCTTGCTTCTGTTTTATGTTTTAGTTTTTTGGCCACGAGGTATGTGGGATCTTAGCTTCCCCGACCAAGCATTGAACCTGTAGTCCCCACATCGGAAGGTGAAGCCTTAACTGGACTGCCAGAGAATTCCCAAGTGGGAACTATATTATTACAATTTTTAAGTAAAAAGGTGATCTGAGTTACACAAAGGTAATATGTCTAAGGTACCCAGTTTGTAAGTGACAGAACTGGGATTTGATCCTAGGAAACCAGGTGCTAAAAATTTATCTTCTTAACCACCACAAGAAGGAAAAGATGCAGACAACAAAGATGATATCCATTTGAAGGTGAGTCACCAATGAAAACTGTGTTGTATGAAATTATAAAGTGTGCCAATAGTCAAACTTCAATTTTATAAAAATTTGATTAATTCAATTTTTCAGGGCTACATTTGGTCTACAAAGTAAAAGCATATCTGTAGTTTGAAAGGGAACCCAATGAAGATGGGAGAAAAACTCTGATAAAAGTTTTATTTTAGAGTCTGCATCCTACCATATCATATCATCTTTTTTTTAATATAAATTTATTTATGTTAATTGGAGGTTAATTACTTTACAATATTGTATTGGTTTTGCCATACATCTAATTAAGATCTGTTTGGCTACAAGTAACAGAACACCCAACTCTAAGATAAGGACTAGGTTTAAGAAAGGATGATCAGAAGCTCACCCATGGATAGACAGGTGGACCTGTTGAGTAGGCAGTTGGATGTGAAACTATGAAGCTCAGAAGGGGGCTAATTAGTGTTCTTTCATATGGATGTACTCTGATATATTTAGTAATCCATTCCTGTTAGGCATCAGAATTGTTTACATGTTTTTCATCTTGCAAACGACTGTACAATAAACATAATTGTAGCTAAATCTTGGTGTAAATAATTATTTCCTGAGGATAAATTCGTACTGTTCTCCTTGGAAGAAAAGTTACGACCAACCTAGACAGCATATTAAAGAGCAGAGACATTACTTTGCCAACAAAAGTCCATCTAGTCAAAGCTATGGTTTTTCCAGTAATCATGTATGCATGTGAAAGTTGGACTATAAAGAAAGCTGAACAGCGAAGAATTGATGCTTTTGAACTGTGGTGTTGGAGAAGACTCTTGAGAGTCCCTTAGACTGCAAGGAGATCCACCCAGTCATCCTCAAGGAAATCAGTCCTGAATATTCATTGGAAGGACTGATGTTGAAGCTGAAGCTCCAATAGTTTGGCCACCTGATGCGAAGAATTGACTCATTGGATAAGACCCTGATGCTGGGAAAGATTAAAGGTGGGAGGAGAAGGGGACGACAGAGGATGAGATGGTTGGATGGCATCACCAACTCAATGGACATGAGTTTGAGTAAACTCTGGAAGTTGGTGATGGACAGGGAGGCCTGGCGTGCTGCAGTCCATTGGGTTGCAAAGAGTCAGATGCGACTGAGTGACTGAACTGAACCAAGGATAAATTCCCATAAGTACAATTTCTGGGCCAAGGAATATGAATATTTTATTTTTACTACTATTCCCTAAATCAATAAAAACAACTTGATATCTCATTAGCAGTTTTTAAGCTAGAGTACTTGATGGGGAAGGGCTTAAGAACTTCTGGTAGACTATGATAATTTTGTTAAGCACCAAAAGACATCATAGCAAATCCAAAAAGTTTGTGATGCTGTCTGTTGTATCTGTGGGTTCCCAGGCATGGAAAAAAATTTCATTGTTCTAAGAGAGCCTAGAAAAAATGAATTTGCTAAGTCATGTCTGACTCTTTGTGACACCACGGACTGTAGCCCAACCAGGCTCCTTTGTCCATGGGGATTTTCCAGGCAAGAATACTGGAGTGGGTTGCCATTTCCTTCTCCAAGGGACCTTCCCCACCCAGGGATCGAACCTGGGTCTCCCGCACTGCAGGCAGACACTTTACCATTTGAGCCACCAAGGAAGTTCCAGAGAGTCTAGAGGCTGGTCAATAATGGAAAGGGAACTGAGAAAACTACACAATGGAAAAGCAATGTCCCAAGTTCTGTCAGCCACTTATATGTTATGATAATAACCATCTTAATCCACTACATATTTTTTACTTAAAATATGAGAAAATTTCTCTACTTTTTAACAAAGTAAATTTTGTTCTTAGGATTCATTCAGTTATCAAACTTTTGCTGTTCCTTGAAGCAAAGCACATTTGTGAAGTTACTCTTAAAGAGACTCAAAGTCTCATATTTACCATGACCCCTGCACATTTATCAATGTCAGAGCCATATTGCACCTGAGAGTATTGTAGTGAAAGTGAGTGAAGTCGCTTAGTCGTGTCCGACTCTTTGCGACCCCGTGGACTGTAGCCCACCAGACTCCTCCGTCCATGGGGTTCTCCAGGCAAGAATACTGGAGTGGGTTGCCATTTCCTTCTCCAGGGGATCTTCCCAACCCAGGAATCGAACCTGGCTCTCCTGCATTGCAGGCGTACACTTTAACCTTTGAGCCACCAGGGAAGCCCAAGAGTATTGTGGATACTCTTTTTTTATCACTTAAAAGGTCATACATCGTTCCAGATTAGATCCAGGGAGTGTCTTGTTAGCTGCATTTATGTGTGTCTTTCTGGCCAGAACAAGCCTGACATCTCAGTAGAATGAAGAGTGTTTCCTGCATTTAGTACATTCCTTGAAACAAATAACTGCTATACTAAAATAATACTTTAAAAAGCTTAGGTAAAATTATAGGAAAATGTATTTATGACCTTGGAGTATGGAAATTCTTGAGATAAACCAGTGATCAACCATAACATTAAAAGTTGATAAATTTGACACATTAAAATTTTGAATTTCTGTTCATCAGAAGACACCATTATAATGTGAAAAGGTAACCTACAAACTGAGAGAAGATATTTGTAGCACATGCAACAGATGAAGGATTGTTACCCAGAACATATAAAGAATTTCTAAAATCAGTTAAAAATAAAAGATACCCATTAGAAAAATGGTTTGACCATAATGATGGAGAATAGATTAATGGTTGCCAAGGATTGCAGTGGGGGAAGATGTGACTACAAATGGGAAACCTGAGAAAGAGTTTTGGGAGTAATTGAACTGTTCTGTATCAGATCATTGTGATGGGTACATAAATCTATATGTGTAGTAGAATTTATGAAGCTCTACATCAAAAAGGTCCATTTTAATGTGTGATAATTAAAAAATTAAAGCAAAAGTTAAAAAATGGTTTAAACAGGCAATTTACAGAAGAGATGACCTATATGATCATTGTTACTAGTAATCAGGAAAATACAAGTTAAAAATCAAGTTAACATTTCATGCCATCAAATTTGCAAAAGTTACCTTGTCTGGCAGTTCCAATTTTTGGCCAGAATATTAAATACTGAGACATTTTCTACACTGCTGGAGGGACTGTATATACGTCAACCCTTTTGGAGAACAGTATGGCAATATTTTTTAAAGTTGAATGTATGTATAATCTATAACCCAGCACTTCTACTTCTAGGTGAATTCCTAGAGAGATTCTTTCATGATAAGTCAGGAGACATGTACATGAATATACACTTGACCCTTGAAAAACATGGCTTTGAACTACATGGTCCATTTACACACTTTTTCCCCCCCACTAAATACATACTATACTTCTACAAAATCTTTGGTTGTTGAAATCAGAGGGGTCAATTGTATTTTAAAGGCACATTGTTTATAATAGCCAGAAACTGGAAACAGCTTAAATCTCAGTGAGCAAGAGAATGGATAAATAAATTAGAGTATATTTATACAGTAGAATAATATACATTAGAGGAAAAGGAATAAACTAGAGCTACATGAATCAATATAGATGAATATCACAAACAGTGCTGAACAAAAAAGAGGAAGCTGCAGAATAATATATGTATACAATGAAACAGTTTATATAAAGTTAAAAAAATTTCCAATTGATATATTACTTGAAAATACAAACCTCAGTGATCAAAGAGAAGATTCAATAGTAGTTGTTTTTTTCCTTTGGTATGTTAACATTTTTGTGGGTGACTGAAATAATTATATATAGATGATACAGATACAGCTCTCTCTCTATATATATGTACGTACATATATATATGTGTGTATATATACATATATATGGAAGATTAGAAGTCTTCCCAAATGTGATTCAGTTCAGTTGCTCAGTCGTATCCGAATCTTTGCGACCCCATGGACTGCAGCACGTCAGGCTTCCCTGTCCATCACCAACTCCCGTAGTTTGATCAAACTCATGTTCTTCAAGTCGATGATGCCATACAACCATCTCATCCTCTGTCATCCCCTTCTCCTGCCTTCAGTCTTTCCTAGCATCAGGGTCTTTTCTAATGAGTCAGCCCTTCTCATCAAGTGGCCAAAGTATTGGAGCTTCAGCTTCAGCATCAGTGTTTCCAATGAATATTCAGGGTTGATTTTCTTTATGACTGACTTGTTTTATATCCTTGCACTATAAGGGACTCTGAAGAGCCTTCTCCAACACCACAGTTCCCAGGTAGTGCTAGTGGTAAAGAATCCACCTGCCCGTGCAGGAGACTTAAGAGACGTTTGTTCAATACCTGGGTTAAGAAGATCCCCTGGTGGAGGGCATGGCAATCCACTGCAGTATTTTTGCCTGGAGAATGCCATGGACAGAGGATCCTAGTGGGCTGCAGTCCATAGAGTCACAAAGTGTCAGACATGACTGAAGCGACTTAGCACACACGCACTTAGAAGTGTACATAGAAAGGCATGAAAATGATAAGCAAGAAATTTTAGATGGCATTTAATTTTGCTGCAGTGAAGGATGAAGTCGTCAGAGATGAAGCACATCATAGAAATTCAGCTGTGTTGGCAATGTTTTGTTTCTCAAGTTGAGTCGTAGGGATATGCGTATTCACTGTATTATCCTTTGTGATGTATTATAAATTTTAAACATTAAAAAGTGTTTTGTTAAGAGTATTAGATTGGATTTAGAGTGAGGAAGACACCCTAGCTTGCCTCTCAACAAGTGTAAGACCTCAGGCAAGTCATTTCCAGAAACATTTGGGGCAGCTTTTATGACCGCAAATGTTGGGCCTATTTCAACTCATTGTCAGACTATATGTAACAAACACTTGCCGATGACTGTCTGGCAATATCTGTGCTGGTTTTCTCTGTTGCATCTAAATTCATAAGGAAAATCATGTAGAAAGGGACCAGAATACTAAAAGAAAACCTGTGCAATGTCAAAACCCTTGGTTTTGGTCTAACACCTACCTGACCACACTGTGTTTTAATTGTTTTAAGTTCTTTATTCTATGCCTGGTTACCGTGATATCTTGTAGAAAGATGCTAGGCCTACAAATATAAGGTTCTACATGATTGAGAACCAATCACCTATATTTAAAGACCCGAAGAAAGCAAACCTCAGTTATCAAAGAAAAGATTCAATAGTAGTTGTTTTTTTCCTTTTGTATGTTAACATTTTTGTGGGTGACTGAAATAATTATGTATAGATGATACAGATACTAAGATTTCTGAGATGTACCCATACCAACCTTTCTGTGAACATTCTCTGTATTAAAATGTATTTTGGCTTTTTATCATTTGAAATATGTTATTCAAAGGATGACTTTTTTTCAAAACTGATTCATGTTGATGTATGGCAAAACCAATACAATATTGTAAAGTAATTAACCTCCAAGTAAAATAAATACATTTATATTAAAAAAAAACCTTATTTTAGAAAAATGGTTCACTTATCATGCATGATACTTGATGTTACTGAATTACGTTGCTCTTAATCACGACTGTGCACAGTGGTAAAGAATTCGCCTGCCAGTGCAGGAGATACAAGAGACATGGGTTCAGTCCCAGGGTTGGGAACATCGCCTGGAGTAGTAAATAGAATCCCACTGCAGTATTCTTGCCTGGGAGATTCCGTGGACATAGAAGCCTGGTGGGGTACAATCCATGGGGTCACAAAGAGTTGGACATGACTGAGAGACTGAACACACAATCATGACTATTTTAATTTATATCTGATAGAGAATGTGCCTTACTTTCTAATATTTCATTTATATAAAATAGACCAGATTTCTGATTTTTTTTTTTTTAGATGTACAGCTCAAAGGATCCTAGAAATCAGACTTGGAAGCAAAGAGTTACTTAGTTTGCTGAGAAGCCTGAGGTTGTTACTTAAAAATTGCCCCCATATCTATGAAGTATTATTACAAAAGAATGTCAACCACCAGTTCTTTCTCTTGCAAGGACAAAGCCAAAAGAAAAACCCTTAAACTATACTGGGAATTTTAGGTTACACATAAGGAAGAAGTGCTTAATAATGAAATTTATTAGTTTTATCAGTCAACCAAGGGAGCTGGCTGAATCTCACTCCTGAGAAGAGCCTTATGAGTTAGGATAGGCAATCATCTAACATGACTGGCTAATGGAAATGATTTTCATGTAACTTAATGGTCTCTTAGTATGCCTTCCAAACTTTGGATTATATAAAAATTATTTAATTTAAATCTATTACCGAAATAAATGTGTAGTTTTTAATATTATATCGAATGGATTAAAAGTTTACAATGAATATGTACGAAATTGGCATAGAAATCTAGACTACCCTGCTGCTCATTAAAATGTTGTCATGGAATCTTTGTTATTGATCTTGTTATTATTGTTTGAGCTGAAATATTATCTAATAGATTAGGAAACTGAGGATAAGAGGTAAGTAACTTGCCTAAATTCATAAAGTGTCACATGACTAGAACCCAGAACCTAGTCCCTTATTTCTCCTTTTGGTTCAGAGATTTTTATCTCAACAACCTAATGACTTTGGGCTTTCCTATTCTGGGATTGCTTGGAGGTGAGGAGTTCTTGAACAAGCCTTTCTGAAATACCCTAATTCTCCTGAGATATGCCCTGAACTAACTTACTTTAATGTAAAATTCTGTTCTGTATCACCACTTCAAGAAGTGTAGAAGCTTCAACAACCTTGAAATTAAGAAGCACTTTGGCCTTTTCTGCCTCTGAAGGGGCCTGGTTAGTCATGTGTAGTCAATGTACTCTACTGCTCTCAGGGGAACTATCCATGTCTGCTTTTGTTCTCTACTGAATCTGCAGTGCTTGGCACAGAACGTACTCAAATATCTGTTAATTGTGTGAATAGGTATGAATGAAATTAACTTTATTCATTATCAACCAGATATATGCTGTTACACTGAGCCACTGGCTATTTTTAAAGCTGGGTGAATCTTATCTTCTGTTTTTCAAAATGCCTTTCCAAGATAAATGTGATTTTTTTTTTACCCTCTCTTGCTTAGAAAAGTGAGACAAAGCTACTAAACTATTAAAACTTTTCACTATTTCCCAGGTAGGAGCTTCCATGTAAATATGTCTCTTTGGTTAAAGTCCAACTCAGTACAGTAATTAAGAACTTGTTGTACTATTAAACTCGGCACAACACAAAATGCTTTAATTAAGCAACCACATGCCCAAGATACTGACTGAAATTAAGCAGCTGTGGTCCCTGCTTGTACTCTAGTTCAGACAGGACTGATCAGGACATGCTGTATATGTAAACTGACTAAAAACTATGTAAATGACAAATAGGTGTTCTAAATTATTTGCATGTATGTGTTTGCCTTGTTTATAATATGCTCTGATATAGGGAAACACAATACACAGAAGCTTGAATTTTAAGGTGGACAAACTAAAGTTTAGGTTACAGCATATCTACCTTTTATTGACTACCTACCATGTGTCAGGCATGATGCTGGGGCTCTCTATATTTTTTTCATTCTCACAAAAAAAAACAACAACATATGTCAGATATTATCTTCAGTATGTAGACAGAAACAGGCTTCGAGAAGTTAAGTATTTTACCCATTGTTACCTGAGTTGATAATCCATGATTTTCCTATGGTACCATCATATATTTTGTGTTATAGTGGAAGGAACACTGGATAAGCTCAAGATATCTGAATCTGAAACCTTGTTCTCCCTTGAGGAACTCACATCACTCTAGACTTCAATTTTCCTCTGTATAATGGAGAAGGATCATTTATTAATGTTAGGACATATCTGTGGTGACAATATTTTCTAAATGAATAGTCTTGACTGGTTTTATGAAACAGGAAAGAGGATTTAATACCGGGATTATCAACAAAGTTATTTGTATTTTATTGGAAATATGTATTTATTCATCCAAAAAGTATTTGTTGAGTACTTAGAGCACTGTGCTATTCACTGGAGATAAGGTGGTACGGGGGAGACAAAAGGACAATGAATCCCACCATTGTGGAGTTTATGATTTAGTGAGAAAGATAGACATCAGAAGGCTTCCCTGGTGGCTCAGATGGTAAAGATTCTGCCTGCAGTGTGGGACAACCAGGTTCGATCTCTGGGTCAGGAAGATCCCCTGTAGAAGGGAATGGAAACCCATTCCAGTATTCTTGCCTGGAGAATTCCATGGACAGAGGAGTCTAGTGGGCTATAGTCAATGGGGTTGCAAAGAGTCGGACGTGACTGGACAACTAACACACACACAGACAAACATGAGAAATCACCAATAAATCTAAATTTTACAACTGTGTTAAATGGTGCAAAAGAGAGAAATATAAAATAGCTAGGACATGGAAGCAACCTAGATGTCTGTCAGTAGACAAATGAATAAGAAAGCTGTGGTACATATACAGAATGGGATATTACGCAGCCATTAAAAAGAATGTATTTGAATCAGTTCTAATGAGGTGGATGAAACTGGAGCCTATTATACAGAATGAAGTAAGTCAGAAAGAGAAAACACCAATACAGTGTGTTAACGCATATATATGGAATTTGGAAAGATGGTAACAATGACCCTATATGTGAGACAGCAAAAGAGACACAGATGCAAAGAATAGACTTTTGGTCTCTGTGGGAGAAGGCGAGGGTTGGATGATTTGAGAGACTAGGATTGAAACATGTATATTACCGTATTTGAAATAGATCTCCAGTCCAGGTTTGATGCATGAGACAGGGCGCTCAGGGCTGGTGCACTGGGATGACCCTGAAGGATGGGAGGGGGAGGGAGGAGGGAGGGGGGTTCAGGATGGGGAACACATGTACACCCATGGCTGATTCATGTCAATGTATGGCAAAAACCACTACAATATTATAAAGTAATTAACCTCCAACTAAATTAAATAAATTTTAAAAAGAAAGAAAAAAATGTATGGCAAAAACCACTATAATATTGTGAAGTAATTAGCCTCCAATTAAAATAAACATTAATAAAAAAGAGAAATATGATGGCATGAAAGCATATGATAGGATACTCAGTCATGCAATGAATGAGGATTTCTAGAATAAGTGATGATAAGGCAGAGATTTGAAGAAAGAGTAGGAATTAAATAGATAGAGTAGGAAACTGGAAAGAGAATTCCAAGCAAAAGGAATGAGATGCACAAGGGCCTGTGGTGGCGAGAGCATGGGAAATCTGAACAGATGAAAGGATTCAAGTATAGCTGGAGCAAAGAGAGGAAGAGTGAAAGAATGAAGCAAGAGGAAGCTTAAAGGGTAGGTAGAGTGTAAACCATACCAGGGCTCATGGACCGTGTTAAGAGCTTGGTTAACTTCTGGTTAAATCCCGTTTGCTTTGGATTTTTTGAAGAGAATGATAGAATTTATATTGTATTATTTATGTTTACCCAGCATTTGTACAGAGAAGTTATATGGTTTTTACAGAGAGGTTATATGCTTATATGCACACCTCAACCATTTACAAAGAGTAAGCAATAGTTAGAAATATGACTGAGTAATCACTGACATGCAGTTGTGAATGGGAACTAGGAAGAAACTTCTATAGAGAAGAAGAATTAAAACTCTGACACATAATATCTTAAGAGGATTCAATCCACTAAGTAGGCAAAATGAAATACATATTTTTTGACCAGCTATTTTATGAGATACTACTAAGTATGAAAAATAATGCTGTATATGAGTAAGAGTTAAAATGAGTGGAATAGGTAAGTACTGATGGAAGTGAGAGAAGGAAGAAATGACTGTGACCTAGAATGCTCTAGGGAAGCATTATGAAGATAATTAGAATTGAATTCATCCCTGGATACTGGGCAGGATATGTAGAGTGGGGCACACTAGATACTTCTTCAGTTCAGGTCAGTCGCTCAGTTGTGCCCAACTCTTTGTGACCCCATGAACCGCAGCACGCCAGGCCTCAGAGGTTATTGATATTTCTCCCAGCAATCTTGATTCCAGCTTGTGCTTCCTCCAGCCCAGCATTTCTCATGATGTACTCTGCATATAAGTTAAATAAGCAGGGTGAACAATATACGGCCTTGACGTACTCCTTTTCCTATTTGGAACCAGTCTGTTGTTCCATGTCCAGTTCTAACTGTTGATTCCTGACCTGCATACAGGTTTCTCAAGAGGCAGGTTCAGGTGATCTGGTATGCCCATCTCTTTCTGAATTTTCCACAGTTTATTGTGATCCACACAGACAAAGGCTTTGGCATAGTCAATAAAGCAGAAATAGATGTTTTTCTGGAATTCTCTTGGTTTTTCAATGATCCAGTGGATGTTAGCGATTTGATCTCTGGTTCCTCTGCCTTTTCTAAAACCAGCTTGAACATCTGGAAGTTCACAGTTCACATATTGCTGAAGCTTCTTACTGTGTCTCAAAAATACAAATAATAATTTCAGATTTTGGAGCATAGATGAGCAGAAATTGAATTATTAGTCTTTGCTTCTGCTATCACAATTCTCCCGTTTATAGTAAATCTTCTAAAGACAAGTTGGAGAGTTATTTCCTAGACCAGATCATGTGTGTATCCACCTAGCAACTACTTCTAACAACACACACTTTCAGAGTATTACAGTACCTTAGAGACCATCTGATCTACTTCCTTTATTGGATAGAGTGGGATACATGTTCCTGTCATACACTGGAAGAGAGCTATCAGTTTCCATCCATCTGATTATTAAAAAGAAATACTCAGAGAGATATCATTTAAAGAGAGAAGCAAGGGCAGGAGAAGACCTGAGTGTGTCAGTATAATTAATGTGAACTTTAATCAGAAGACTCCGCTTCCAATCCTGGTACTACCAGAGACCTTAAATAAATCACTCACTATTTCTGAACTTAAGTTTACTCAAATATAGAATGGGGCTAAGGAAAATACTTTCTCCATGAGTAGGTATAAAGGGTAAATGAGATTACAAATAAAATTTTTTATAATAAAAACACTTCATAAATTATGAAGTTTTATACAAATATGCATCACTGTCGTGACACAATATACCAAACCAAATTATGTAACCAGCAACAGCAACTGTACTGACTTTAGACTTGTATTTTAGCTTCTTTTTTCTTATTCTTATTTTGTGAATTTTATTCTTTATTTATTTATATTCATTATATATCCTTTATCATAGGAAAAGTATACAAATTATCACGAACCAAAGCAAGAGACCCATAGAGCGGAGTCAGAGAGGGTTCTGAACATGAAGCTTCCATTATCCTCATTAACCCTTCTAGTTACACATGAAGTATTGCCAATCCAGGAAGTTCACCTGAGTCTTAGTGTCCAGACTCTTTATTGAGGCTTGATTACATAGATATGATTGGTTTATTGATTGTCTATGTGGGCGAACTGAGTCTTTAGGTCAACTGATACTGCATGACACAAAGGACACATCGTAAGTGATATGGCTGGTCTTTGTGGCATGGCCGGCCCCTACGCTAGTGTTCTCAGATATGTAATATCATACCTGTACTTCTGGAAGAAGTTGGATGCAGATAAGATCTTGCTGGCAAATACTGTGTTTCATAACATGTCTATTCAGTTATGCCCGATGAGTAGCCAGATAATATGTGTTCTATCAATTTGAAGGCAAAGACAAAATATAGCAGCGAGGATATTGAACATATTAACCAAATCTATGAAAGCAAAATATATGCCAATTGTTGATAGGATAGAGTGCATAATTTTAATATTTTGTCAGTTCACGTACTGTTGAAGCCTAGCTTGATGGAAGGACTTTGAGCATTACTTTGCTAGCATGTGAAATGACTGCAATTGTGTGGTAGTTTGAACATTCTTTGGCATTGCCCTTCTTTGGGATTAGAATGAAAACTGACTGTTTCCAGCCCTGTGGTCACTGCTGAGTTTTTCAGATTTGCTGGCATATTGAATGCAGTACTTTGGCAGCAGCATCTTTTAGGAACTGAAACAGCTTAGCTGGAACTCTATCACCTCCACTAGCTTTGTTTCTAGTGATGCTTCCTAAGGCCCACTTGACTTTGCATCCAGGATGTCTGGCTCTAGGTGAATGATCACACCATCATGGTTATCCAGGTCATTAAGATCTTTTTTGTATAGTTCTTCTATGTATTCTTGCCACCTCTTCTTAAGATCTTCTGCTTCTCTTAGGTCCATACTGTTTTTGTCCTTTATTGTGCATGAAATTTTCCCTTGGTGTCTCTAATTTTCTTGAAGAGATCTGCAGTCTTTCCCATTCTTTTGTCTTCCTCTATTTCTTTGCATTATTCACTTAAAAAAGGTTTTCTTATCTCTCCTTTGTATTCTCTGGAACTCTGCATGCAGATTGGTATATCTTTCATTTTCTCCGTGCCTTTTGCTTCTCTTCTTTTCTCAGCTATTTGTAAGGCCGCCTCAGGCAACCACTTTGCCTTTTTGCATTTCTTTTTTTTGAGGATGGTTTTGATCACCACCTCCTGTGCAATGTTACAAACTTCCATGTATACTTTCGTCAGGCACTCTGTCTATCAGATCTAATCCCTTGAATCTATTTCTCACTTTTGCTGTATAATTGTGAGGAATTTGATTTAGGTCATATCTGAATGGCCTAGTGGTTTTCCCTACTTTCTTCAATTTAAGTCTGAATTTGGCAATAAGGAGTTCATGATCTGAGCCACAGTCAGCTCCCGGTCTTGTTTTTACTGACTGTATAGAGCTTCTCCATCTTCGGTTACAAAGAATATAATCAATCTGATTTTGGTATTGACCATCTGGTAATGTCCATATGTAGAATCATCTCTTTTACTTTTGGAAGAGGGTGTTTGCTATGACCAGGGTGTTCTCTCAGCAAAACTCTGTTAGCCTTTGCCCTGCTTCATTTTGTACCCCAAGACCAAACTGGCTTGTTAGTCCAGATATCTCTTGACTTCTTACTTTTTCAGTCCAGTCCCCTATGATGAAAGTATATTGCAGCAGAACTCATAGCACCAGCTGGCCAGCAGGCAGCAGCACAGCTCAAAGTGTACCCTAGCCAACAGACAGCAAAGCAAAAAGAGAAGAAAGACCCCCAGGTGGTGATAGCTGTTGCTTCAACATCCTACTCACATTGCTGATTGTTTTGTTGTTGCCCTTCAAGGGGTGGGATCAATTCCCCCACCGAAAATATTGATGTCTGATGATACCGTACACTTACTAAGAGGCTTGAAGAGGTTTATTACTGACATTATGGGGTTTTCTGGGAGAGGGTAGAGCTGGCTCCCAAGCTGGTCTGAAATGGCTTGAGTGAAGGGAAAGGAAAGTGCTTTGGTTTTTTGGGTGGTTAGTTGGTTGGGTTTACTACCCTGGCTGTGACTTGCATGGTTTGAACTTCCCTGTCAGCACCATGGGAAGGAGTGTCCAGGCCTTTCTTATCATCTCACCCTTATGTTGGGAAAAAAGAGAAAGAAAAGAGGGGTGAGGCTTACTCTATCATTGGTTACACATAAAATTGGAATTAGACTCTTTATTACAGTTTAACATGTCTAGAAACACATTCCAGAGCCACCAATAGAAGGCAAAAAAGAAGCTTGCCAGATAAAGAAGACTAGAATGAAAATGAAAACATGTTTAATTTTTTAACTACTAGTATTTTTAAAATATTGTTATTAATAATCTCAGATTTCTTCTTGTCTAATTGTTCTGCATTCTTTTTCCCCCTTATACTGATACTTAAAATGTAATGGTGATATTTATTTCCCTCCCACTCCATAATTTTATTTTTAGTAGTCATATGTAACACTCATGTTATACTTATATTTTGAAAATACATGATTTTATATCTAAAGATTTCTGTTTTTAAAATTTTATTGGAGTGTACTGGATTTACAATATTGTGTTATTTTCAGGTGTACAACATCATGATTCACTTACATATTTACAAGACAGAAACAAACTCACAGACTTCAAAAATAAACTTGTGGTTACCAAAGGGCAAATGTTGAAGGGAGGGATAAATTAGGAGCTTGGGATTGACATATTAATAATAACCTATATGGAAAAAAGAATATAAAAAAGGAGATATATAGATATATATATTACAAAATATTAAGTAGAGTTTCCTGTGATACACAGTAGGTCCTTGTTAGTTATCTATTTTATATGTCATAGTGTGTTTATGTCCGTTCCAAGCTCCCAGTTTATCCCGCCCTCAACGTTTCCCCTTTGGTAACCACAAGTTTGTTTCTGAATCTGTGAGTCTGTTTCTGTCTTGTAAATAGTTTTGTTTGTATCTTTTTTTTTAATATTCCACATGTAAGTTATACCATTTATTTGTCTTTCTCTGCCTGATTTGCTTCACTTAGAATGATAACCTCTGAGTCCATCTGGTGCTGCTGCTGCTAAGTCGCTTCAGTCGTGTCCGACTCTGTGCGACCCCAAAGACGGCAGCCCACCAGGCTCCCCCGTCCCTGGGATTCTCCAGGCAAGAACACTGGAGTGGGTTGCCATTTCCTTCTCCAGTGCATGAAAGTGAAAAGTGAAAGTGAAAGTGAAGTCGTGTCCGACTCTTCACGACCACATGGACTGCAGCCTACCAGGCTCCTCTGCCCATGTTGCCGTAAATAGCATTATTTCTTTTTTGTGTGTGTGTATCTGTGTATTAAATCTTCTTTACCCATTCCTCTGTCAATGGACATTTAAGTTACTTCCATGTCTTTATCTGTCTTAAAGCCAGATATTGCCTCACAGAAACTGAGACCTCTGGTCTTCATCCGTGGACTGCACATTATAACTCAAACTAACTGTGCTGTCTTGGGGAAACTGTTTGTTCTGTGCCTCATGTTATTCATCTGTAAATTGATCCATCCAACAAAAGGTTTTTAGGTGTCTTCTGTGAGATAGATGTTGATCAAGGTGCTGAGAGTACAAAGCTGAGTGAGACTTGGTCCCCGCCAAGAGCTCACAATCTGGTGAGGCAGTTGCAATCTGGTATGGTAATTGCCATGTTAAAAGGATGCATATGATGCTGGGAATAATAATTATATGGAATGTATCTTTACTGTCTTCCTCACTAGGAAGGGAATAAATTGAGAACAATCATATTCAAGTACTTTTGGCTATATAAAGCAAAACAAAAGCACAAATAGACACCCTGCCTCCTATAGTCTAATTTATTCATTTTGCTTAAGTACTGAGAGCTTTCAGTACTCTTAAAATTATTTTTGGAATTTGAATTACTTTGGGAGAGTGTTTGATATATTTCTAATTAAGATTCAATTTTTGTTTTTAATGGTCTTATTGTCCAGATTATGGAACTGTGTGTTCCTCTTGCCATAATGGCTGAATGTTCCTGGAGCAAATGGCACAACTGTGGAGACTGTTAATACTACAAAATTGTGGTTTCTAAAGACTGCAACTGAACCCTTCGCACATCATTTTACAATCCTTGTATATATCCTTAATTCTTCCCCTCTCCTGTTGGCAGTGGCTGCCACCTTTTGCATGATCACTGCTGTGTGCATTCACCTTGATATAATCATTGCCAGCCTCATCAGTCTCACCTCCTTTCGTTCTCTAAGACACCAGTATCTATCTTTCAATTAACCATGTTGCTTTAAGTACCTTTGCACATGCTAGTCTGCTGCCTAGAATAAACACTAGACTTAAATAACATCTATTGTTTTTAAGACTCAGCTCATGAATCTCCATTCTGTGAGGCCATCTTTGACACCCAAAGTATAACTGGCCACTCCTTCCTTTGCACCACCACTAGATATAATATTTTTTGCTACTATAGAATATATTATATAGTATTACACTTTTTTACCTTTATTAATTATTGCCTCTAATAAACTGTGAAGTCCTAGAGATCAGGTACTACCTCATGTCTTTGAATCTCCAGCTCCTAGTATAATGCTTAGCACTAACATATTCGATAAATATTTATTGAGGGAGGAAAGGGAAGGAAACAACATAAATATTAGAAATAGACAGCTTCTTTGAGAAACTACTTTTTTTGTTACTCTCAACTTTCAAGTTCATTTTCAGTGGTACATTCCTATTTCCCTTTTCTCTCAACCTCTAGGAAAATTACTTTCCATTTAATAGATACTGAAAACTTCTTTTAAAGAACTTCAACAAAGACAGCTGTCTGACAGCTGTACACCATCTGTGCTTTCAGGCCTGGATAAATACATCTGGTTACTTGAGAATAGAAGCTCTTTACTAAAGGAGTTCCCCAGGCAGGCTGGTGGTGATTAGTATTCCACAAATATCCCTTGCATTGTCTCGCTTTGACATGATAATGTATACAACTTGTCCCTCTAAATTATAAAGTTTCTTTTTGTTTGTGCATGTCAGTGAAAGTAGAAAAAAGAAAAAAGGAGTATTAGCTTGTTGCTACATTTTGCTCATAAAAATTGCTTTTATTGTAAAAGACCACATCACAACACAGTAAGTGATTGATCCAGAGATGTGTGTACATGTGTACCCACATATTCACCGACTCAATGGACATGAGTTTGGGTAAACTCCGGGAGTTGGTGATGGACAGGGAAGCCTGGCATGCTGCAGTCCATGGGGTTGCAAAGAGTCGAACATGACTGAGCAGCTGAACTGAACTCAACTGACCATGTATCTCAGATTTCAAAGCTGTGATCCAGATTCATTCAATATACTTTATGTTACATTCTGTAATGAAGGAGTAAAATACTGGTTAAATGGTTACTCTCACTAATAACTTAAAAGGAAACTGAATTTATTAATTTGTTAATTATCCTTCATTAGCATAACTAATTAATAAATTCAGTTTTCTTTTAAGTTATTAGTGAGAGTAACCGTTTAACCAGTATTTTACTCCTTCATTACAGAATGTAACATAAAGTATCTGGAGAATCCCATGGACAGAGGAGCCTGGTGGGCTACAGTCCACGGGGTCGCAGAGTCGGACATGACTGAGCGACTTCACTTCACTTAGCATAACTAAAGTCAGTACAGAATTGACAATAGTTCAAATTTTAGTGACACAATTCTGACCTGTGTGTGTATGTAAAGATAGGAATAAGCATACAGATGGAAGTCTGATATTCCAGCAAGTGGTTAATAAAATTAGGTAGCGTGACAGTGGTGCCAAGACCATTTGCAACACATTGTTTCTTCTGGGTGCTTATTTTATTGTATCTATACTTATTTTAGAGCACTTCAGAGTTCAAGCTTCTTTAGAGAAGGAATATTTTTAATTCACCCTTTAAATCTCCCTAGCATGTAACATCCAGAGAAGGCAATGGCACCCCACTCAAGTACTCTTGCCTGGAAAATCCCATGGACGGAGGAGCCTGGTAGGCTGCAGTCCATGAGGTCTCTAAGAGTTGTTCACGACTGAGCAATTTCACTTTCACTTTTCAGTTTCATGCGTTGGAGAAGGAAATGGCAATCCACTCCAGTGTTCTTGCCTGGAGAATCCCAGGGATGGGGGAGCCTGGTGGGCTTGAAATTGAACATAGGCCAGTCCCATCACTTCATGGCAAATAGAAGGAGAAAAAGTGGAAGCAGTGACTTTTTTTTTCCTTGGGTTCCAAAATTACTGTGGATGGTGACTGCAGCCATGAAAGACCCTGCTCTTTGGAAGGAAAGCCATGACAAATCTAGAAAATGAAAGTGAAAGTCGCTCAGTCACATCTGAATTTTTGTGACCACATGGTCTATACAGTCCATGGAATTCTCCAGGCCGGAATACTGTAGTGTGTAGCCTTTCCCTTATCCAGCAGATCTTCCCAACCCAGGAATCGAACCCACATCTCCCTCATTGCAAGCGGATTGATTCTTTACCAGCTGAGCCACAAAGGAAGCCCATGATGAACCTAGACAACATAGTAAAAATAAAGACATCACTTTGCCAACAAAGGTCCATATAGTCAAAGCTATGGTATTTTCAGTAGGCATGTGTGTATGTGAGAGTTGGACCATAAAGAAGACTGAGCGCTGAAGAATTGATGCTTTTGAATTGTGGTGCTGGAGAAGACTTTTCAGAATCCCTCACACTGCAGGAAGATCAAACCAGGAAATATACCTGAATAGTTGTTGGGAGGACTGATCCTGAAGCTCCAATACTTTAGCCACCTGATGTGAACAGCTGCCACATTGGAAAAGACACTGATACTGGGAAAGATTGAAGGGAAAAGGAGAAGGGGGCAGCAGAGGATGAGATGGTTGGATAGCACCTCCAACTCAATGGTCATGAATTTGAGCAAACTCAAAGAGACATTCAAGGAGGACAGAGGAGCCTGTTGTGCTATACAGTCCATGAGGTCACAAAGAGTTAGACACGACTTAATGAATGAACAACAACAACCAAGAAGGTATTGTGTGTCAAATTTGCTTTGGCAATTTAGCGTCATTTATGGTTCCATGTAAATTTCTTTGTTCTAGCTGTACAAAAAATGTCATGAGCATTAAGTCTGTAGATAGCTTTGGGTAGTATGGGCATTTTAACAATATTAATTCTTTCGATTTTGTAGCATGGAATATCTTTCCATTTCTTTGTATCATTTTCAAATTCCTTCCTCAATGTTGGTAGTTTTTAGCATATAGTTCATACACTTCCTTGATTAAGTTTATTCCTAGGTAATTATTCTTTTTAATGCAATTTTAAACAAAATTGTTTTCTTGGTTTTCCTTTCTGATAGTTAATTATAGTGTGTAGAAAAGCAACAGATGTCTGTATATTAATCTTGTATCCTGCAGCTTTACTAAATTCTGATAGAATTCTAGTAGTTCTAATAATTTTTTTATGGAGCCATTAGGGTTTTATATGTAGTATTGTGTCATCTGCAAATTGTGACAATTTTACTTCTTTCTTTCCAACTTAGATGCCTTTTATTTATTTTTCCTCTCTGATTGCTCTGACTAGGACTTCCAATACTATGTTAAGTAGAAGTGGCAAAAGTGGGTGACCTTGTCTTGCTCCTGATTTTAGTGGAAAGGCTTTTCACTGTTGAGTATGATGTTAGGTGGGGTTTCCCTGGTGACTCTGTGGTAAACAATCGGCCTGCCAATGTGGAAGACACAGGTGAGATCCTAAAGTTGAGAAGATCCTCTGGAGAAGGAAATGGCAACCCACTTCAGGATTCTTGCCTAGGAAATCCCATGTACAGAGTTGTCTGGCAGGCCACAATCCATGGGATCATAAAAGATTTGCCTGGAAAATTCCGTGGACTGAGGAGCCTGGTAGGCTACAGTCCATGGAGTTGCAAAGTGTCGGACTCGACTCTGAACGACTTCACTCACTCACTTACTAGCAACTAAACAACAACAATGATGTTAGGTGTGGGTTTGTAATAAATTTCCTTTATTACTTTGAGATATATTCCTTCTATACAATTGTTGATGAAAGTTTTTGTCATGAAAGGATGTTGAATTTTGTCAGATATTTTTTTCTGTGTCTATTGAAATACCATATTCTTTCTTTTGTTATTGTGGTGATAGCATTGATTTGTAAATATTGAGTAATTCTTGTATTCCTGGAATGTGCTATGGTGATCTTTGTATTCCTGGCATAAGTCTTACTTGTTCATGGTGTTTGATTCTCTTTATATATTGTTGAATTTGATTTGCTAACATTTTGCTGAGGATTTTTCCATGTATATTTGTCAGAGTTATTGGTCTGTGATTTTCATTTTTTGTATGTCTACCATGTCTTTGACTGATTTTGGTATCAAAACAGCATGGTACTGGCTCAAAAGCAGATGTATAGGCCAGCTAAACAGAATCATGAGCCCAGAAATAAACCCACACAATTAGAGTCAGTAAATGTGCAATGTGCAAAGGAGGCAAGAATATACAATGGAGAAGAGACAGTCTCTTCAAGAAGAGGTGCTGGGAAAACTGGACCAACTATATGTGAACGGAGGACATTAGATTATCCCCTCACACCATGTACAACAATAAACTAAAAAAATGGATGAGCAACGTAAATGTAAGAGCTAAAACCATAAAACTCCTAGAAGAGTCATAAGCAGAACCCCCTTTGACATGAATCATAGCCATATTTTTTGGATCGGTCTCCTAAGGCAAAAGAAATAAAAGCAAAAGTAAACAAATGGGGCCTAATTAAACTATTTGCACAACAAAGAAACCATAGACAAATTGAAAAGGCAAACTCCTGAATGGGGAAAAGTATTTGCAAGTGATATAACCGATGAGGAGTTAATATACAAGGTATATATACAGTCCATACAACTCAGTATCAAAAAATCAAACAGCCTGATTAAAAAATGAGCCAAATACCTGATTAGATATTGTTCTAAGGAAGATATACAGATGGCCAACAGGCACATGACAAAATACTCAACATCACTAATGATTAGAGAAATGCAATTCAAAACTACAATGAGATACCGCTTTACACCTGTCAAAATGGCTATCATCAAAAGGAACACAGATAACAAAAGTTGCCAAGGATGTGGAGCAAAGGGAACCCTAGTACACTGTTGATAGGATTGTAAATTGATGTAGCCACTGTGGATAACTGTATGAAGTTTCATCAATAAAACTAACAGTATAACTACCATATGATTCCACAGTTTTACTGGTTGATATTTTGTTGTTCAGTTGCTGGATCTTGTCTGACTCTTTGTGTTCCCATGGACTGCAGTATGCCTGGCCTCCCTGTCCTTTACCATCTCCCAGAGCTTGTTCAAACTCATGTCAGTTGAGTCAGTGATACCATCCAACCATCTCATCCCCTGTCATCCCTTGGCTGATATATATCCAAAGAAAATGAAAATACTAATGTGAAAAGATACATGATAGTGCATGGTAAGTCACTTCAGTTGTGTCCATCTCTTTGCGACCCCATGGACTGTAGCCCACCAGGGTCCTCTGTTCATGGGATTCTCCAGGCGTTAATACTGCAGTGCGTTGCCATGCCCTCCTCCAGGGGATCTTCCCTACTAAGGGATCAAACCCAAATCTCTTACATTTCCTATATTAGCAGGTAGATTCTTTATCCTTAGCGCCACCTGAGAAGTTAATAGCAGCATTATTTATAATAGTGTTCATCACCAGGTGAATAGATAACAAAGATGTGGTATATTTCTCAGTAATAAGAATGAAATTCTGCCACTTGCAACAATGTGGACGGTCCTGGAAATTATGCTTAGTGAAATAAATCATGAAGCAGGGCACCCAAAGCTGGTGCTCTGGGACAACACAGAGGGATAGGGTGGGGTGGGAGGTGGGAAGGGCATTCAGGATGGATGGGACACATGTATACCCATGGACAGTTCATGTTGTTGGATGGTAAAAACCATCACAATATTGTAACATAATCATCCTCCAATTTAAATAAATTAATTTAAATTTTAAAAAGAGACACAAACTGCTAAGTATAAAGTAGGTAAGCAACAAAACAAAGCAGCAAAAGGAAGTAAAACCATTATTTTTCCAGTAGTCATGTATGGATGTGAGAGTTGGAACATAAAGAAGGCTGAGTGCCAAAGAATTGATGCTTTTAAACTGTGCAATTGGAAAAGACCCTTGAGATCCCCCTGGACCGAAAGGAGATCAGATCAATCAATCCTAAACAAAATCAACCTTGAGTATTCATTGGAAGGACTGATGCTGACTTTGGCCACCTGATGCGTAGAGCTGATTCATTAGAAAAGACCCTGGTGTTGGGAAAGATTGAAGGCAGGAGAAGGGAATGACAGAGGACGAGATGGTTGGATGGCATCACTGACTCAATGGACATGAGTTTGAGCAAGTTCTAGTTGATGGTGAAGGACAGGGATTCCTGGTGGGCTGCAGTCCATGGGGTCGCAAAGGGTCAGACATGACTGAGTCACTGAAAAGCAAATTTTGTGCTGTGCTGTGCTCAGTCGCTTCAGTCATGTCTGACTCTTTGCAACCTATGGTCTGTAGCCTGCCAGGCTCCTCTGTCTATGGGATTTTCCAGGCAAGAATACTGGAGTGGGTTGCCATGCCCTCCTCCAGGGGAAATGGAATATGATCTATAAAAATATTGCATCATTATGTTGCATATCCATAATTTTATAAAATCAACTATACCTATTTAAAGAAAACTAAAGTGTATCCAGAGTAATCATAATATCTAAATCATCTTGAATCTCTAAATAGTGATTGAAAGATCTCTGTCTTAGAGCTGAATACTGAGGGGAAATATACTACTTGCCTTTGAATATTTGAATCGGCAGAATTGGAGTCAATGAGAGAGACTGACGCAAAGCCAATTTCTGCTCAGATTAAAAAAAAAAAAAAACTTCCTACTACCTGAGATGCCTCACAATTGAGTGAGATCTCTTAAACAGTAAAGGTGTTTAAGCAATAGAGCAATGACTGTGTGCGGTATATCATCCAGGAAGTGAAGTGAAGTGAAGTGAAGTGAAGTCGCTTCAGTGTCCGACTCTTTGCGACCCCATGGACTGCAGCATACTACGCTCCTCCGTCCATAAGATTTTCCAGGCAAGAGTACTGGAGTGGGTTGCCATTTCCTTCTCCATATCGTGCAGGACATTAGGCTAAGTAAGTTCTAACATCCTACTGTGATTAAGTTAAAGATGGAAAAGGTATGAATGGTAGTCGTCTTACCTGTTATATTTTTCTTACCCCCTCAATGAAATACTTATTTTTTGTATCATTGTACCATTTATTCAATGACAGCCAGTGTACTCTTTAGCTCTTTCTGTTTGCTCTGCCAAGAATATTCTTTCCCTAGATAGAAGTTCAAGTAACAGTGTCATTTTTATCACTCATATCTCAGCTCAAAAGCTTTCACTTTATTTAGACTAGTCCATCTCTACCCCTTCCATCACTATCCCCCATTAATATCGTATTTCCTTTGGAGAATTGATTATACTCTGAAATTTCCTTGTTTGCTTTTTTCTACCTTTCTCTGCTCCAATATAAGCCCCATGAAGGCATGCACCTTGTCTGTCTTATTCATAGGTAAATCCCTAGTTCCCAGCACCATACCTTGCAAAAAGTAGGAACTTGGTCAATCTTTGTCATGTGGATGAAAACTGTCTCACACAGATTGGATTTGGTATTATGTTAATGCCATTCTGGGACTCAAAGGTCCTTGCTCAGAGAGATTTTGCCTTTCTTAACCACCCAAAATCAGGTACTTGGATGTCTAAAGTTGATCATTTTTCCATTTTTATTGTGTATCAAAAAGTGATCCATTTTCTTACGCTGCTTTCAATAATGTTAGATTTTCTAAAGTATAAATGCAAGAACTGGAACATTCATGGGAATGAATGTTTTGGAATTAAAATTTTGTGTGCTGTATTTAAGAATAAATGATGACCATAACAGATGGTTGTTCGCACAGATATACGTGAGAGCTTGCTTCCTTGGCCTTCATCCAGTAATTTGCTTTGACTTAATTACTTAACTGATGAAATCAGAAATAGAAACACCTGAGACATAATAGCACGTGCTTCTCACACCCCTATGGAACTCGTTTTTATGGCATTTTCTTCCCAGGGTCTAGTGAAGCTACCCACCTTCTTACTTTACTGTCCCTTACTTCAGTGCTTACTGGTCCTGTTTCTTTTGTTTTCTTATCCTCTTAATTTTAATGATTTTGGAAGATAATTTCATTATATCATTAAATATGTTTAAATATGTTATATGTCAATGCTCCTAATATCAAGCCACATTTCTCTTTTCACAGATTCTTTAAAAACACATCTTTTATCAAAATATTTTAGTTTGCAATGACCCTGTGTTATAATTTGCCATTACTTTATTTTCTATATTTGACAACATGACCAGTGTTTTTGATCAGTTTTTTTTTTTACTGACAGCATGAAAGTATTTCCATTAGTCCTAGACTTTCTGCTCCTTTTATCTCTGTATTCTTTATTTCTGTCTTTTCATTTTTGCTTCTTCCCAGTATGCTTTTTCTGGAGAATGAAGTGGCAACCCGCTGCAGTATTCGTGCCTGGGAAATCTCTCGGACAGAGCAGCCTGCTGGGTTTCAGTCCTTGGGGTCGCAAAAGAGTCTAACATGACTTAGTGACTAATCCAACACCATTAATATTTGTTTTTCTATTTATCCTGAGAACATTTTTCTTGAGAGATGTGGCATGAATTGCCATTGACAAAATGGTTTCTACCAGTAAGATAGAATTTACTTGAAGCTTCTTGGATTTAATGCAATTTTAACTGAATTATTCAAAGCCAGAATGGCTCCTTGTTTCCTCCCAAAGAAAAAATCTGTTCATGTGCACACCTGCTAATCTGAGCCTTGAATTCTTGATAATTTGAAAGACACAATTAGTGTTCAGTAAAATTCATGGTTTTCTTCTAAATTCCAGAATACTGGCTCCTGATGAAATAATGATTTATTATGCAAGTTAGCCACATGTTCTATATGTTATAATTGTGGCTCTGAGCTCCAAGTGTGAGAAATGCTAGAAGCTGAAAAAAAGTTATGCATAAACCTCCAAATATTTATTTTTCATAAAAATTATTTGCAGAGATACCATGTAAGATTGCCCTCGAAGATCAAAAAGAAAGAAAGAAAATAATTTAGGAACAGTAATGCTTATGTCGAAGAAGGCAATGCTTAATACTTACGTAATGTCATAAGTGACTCTTATCCACTAAAAATATTAAAAGTATGACAACTGATAGTACTTATTTTGGGTATCCCATGGAAATTTTGCTTAAAATTGTTAGTAGTAAAGTGTTTGATATGAAATATAGTTGCAGAAATGATCAGATGGCTTACTGGGTATTTGGTGAAATAGAGTGTTTCCCAAATGCCAGCCTCTGATGAAAGATTCTGAGGCTTTGAATGTATATTTTGTAGAGCAGCTTTACTCAAACTGGGATCCTGAACTGCAGTGTAATATAAGATATGAATAATTTGCTTGAGAGGAATAGATAATCTTAGAGCCAAAGAATTTTGAGGAATACCACATTAACATTAATTAAAAAATTTAAAAAATACTCGTTGTTTACCTTAGTTTATCCATTGTTTCCAACCCTCTTTCATGAAAGTGCAGTCGCTCAGTCATGTCCGACTCTTTGCGACCCCGTGGACTGTAGCCCACCAGGCTCCTCCGTCCATGGGATTCTCCAGGCAAGAATACTAGAGTGGGTTGCCAAGGAGTTTTTTTAATTGTTCAATTAATATGTTAATGTGGTATTCCTCAAAATTAACATATTAATTAAAAAATTTAAAAAATACTAGTTGTTTACCTTAGTTTATTCATTGTTTCCAAACCTCTTTCATGAGGAATTATTTATTATACATCAACTATTAGTATCTTAAGAGACACCAATTTTTCTTAGACCTCAGTTTGGAAAAGTCTATTTTAGGATACCCTTCAAAATTTACTGGCTAGATAAGCCATTCTCTTAAATGGTCTAGTTGGAAACCTGCCATAGCCCATCTTTTCTTTAGCAAGTTTGATAATTTGTCTGATATACTTCATCAGCAAACTGGAAAAATAAAGTCTGGATAACTGTCTAAAGGTAAGTACACAGTTGGAGCAAAGACTACAGTCAGATTTATGGCCCACTCCAGTAATTGATTCCTTTTTTCTAGTCAGTCCATGGTGCTGCAACACAACCTTGTGTCACTGCCGCAAAACCTATCTTCTTGCTTTTGCCTCGGATTCTTTTGTTTTCATTGTTCCCTGGGATGATGACTTTTCATTGTATTAAAGACTAGATGAACCACCTGGCACTGCTTAAGAGACTCTCAAACCAGCTTATAGAGACAATTTTTAACATGGAGCTGTAATAATTTTTTTATAATTGTAGCAGCTGTTTTTTTTTTTTTAAGACCATTTTTCTCTTTTTATTCCGCAAGGTACATATGAATAATTCCCTGTTTTTACTCACTCTATGACATGCTATAGAGAGTTGTCTATGTGACAAGTAGCTCAATTGAAAGTCAATGCCTTCAATTCAAAGTGCCTGCCTTGTGATTTGTAAATAGTCATGGAGATACCAGGAAATGTAGATCTTTGAAAACAAAGGGATCATCAAAGGGAAATGGTAGTGCCTATGGAATTAATTGTCCCTTTTACCATAACCTGTTGAAATGTGCTTTGGTAGAACCCAGTTCTGTGTGAATTCCATATGTTGTTCTTCAAATTAAACTTTCAAGGCGACATAAAAACTCAGGAATAGATCCCAGTATTATTTTACTCTTTCATGTTTAAGCTGACCTTTCTATTTTAATAATTAACAATGGTGACACATTCAGATCAACCAAATGTTGGATTCCTTTGAGGCCCCTGTTTGAAATCATTTGCTTTCCCTGCTATAGTATCTCAACACTGTTATGTGGATATCTCTAACTTTGATAGCCAGATATCTCCTCATGTTGAATTTCAGAGTCTACTTTATGGTAAAAGATAAGGTTTCCTTTTCAGTAAACCTCTTAGTGAAACTCTTTTTCATGTAGTCTAATAAAGGATGCGCTCTTGCACTTTGCATGATCAAACATTCCTTACATTAGGTGTCAGTTACCCTCTGAAGAGCATGCTACCTTTCCAATCAAATACCAAATGATCTTCACATCATATATCTCCTTTATTTTCCCTGAAAACTGCCTGTCATTCATGTGTGGCCATTAAGTGATTATTCTTTTCAGACTAACTTTCAGATTGTCAAAATTCTGATTTGCTTCTAGTATTTGTCAATCCAGATTTGTTCATTTTCAAAATGGCATTTTCTTCATCTAATTGCTTCCGAGTATCTGCAATGAAAAAAGTACGTCCTATAGTGTAAATATTTAGCAACCCCTCCTATCCATATTATGACAGATATTGTTTTCAGTTGCTCAGTCGTGTCTGACTCTTTAGAAAATGTAAATTTATTAATCCAACTAATCAACACTTTTTTTTGAAGTATAGTTGATGTGTAATATTATAAAAGTCTCAGGTATGCAATATAGTGATTCACAATTTTTAAAGGTTATACTTCATTTATTTGGTTGTTGTTGTTCAGTCACTAAGTCATGTCAGACTGTTTACAATACCATGGACTGCAGCATGCCAGGCTTCCCTGTCCTTCACTATCTCGCAGAGTTTGCTCAGATTGATGTCCATCGAGTCAGTGATAATATCTAACCATCTCATCCTCTGCCCTCCTCATCTCCTCGTGCCATCAATCTTTCCAGTATCTGAGTCTTTTCCAATGAGTTGGCTCTTCCCATCAAGTGGCCAAAGTATTGGAGCTTCAGCTTCAGTATCAATCCTTCCAATGAATATTCAAGGCTGATTTCCTCTAGGATTGACTCATTTGATCTCCTTGCAGTCTAAGGGACTCTCAAGAGTCTTCTCCAGCACCACAATTCGAAGGCATCAGTTCTTTTGTGCTCAGCCTTCTTTATAGTCCAACTCTCACATCCATAGATGACTACTAGAAAAACCATAGCTTTGACTATACAAACCTTTATTGGCAAAGTGATGTTTCTGCTTTTTAATACACTGTCTAGGTTTTTCATAGCTTTACTTCCAAGGAGCAAGCGTCTTTTCGTTGTATTGCAGTCACCGTCTATAGTGATTCTGGAACCCAAGAAAATAAAATCTGTCACGTATTCCACTTTTTCCCCATCTATTTGCCATGAAGTGATGGGACCAGATGCCATAATCTTTTTTAGAATGTTGAGTTTTAAGCCAGCTTTTTTACTTTCCTCTTTCACCTTCATCAAGAGGCTCTTTAGTTTCTCTTCACTTTCTGTGATTAGAATGGTATCATCTACATATCTGAGGTTGTTGATAGTTTTCCTGGAAATCTTGATTCCAGCTTATGATTCATCCAGCCTGGCATATATAAGTTAAATAAACAATGTGGTGATATACAGTCTGCTTGTACTCCCTTCCCAATTTTGAACCAGTCAATTGTTCCCTGTGAGGGTCTGTTACCTTTTGACCTTCACACAGGTTTCTCAGGAGACAGGTAAGGTAGTCTGGTATGCCCTTCTTTGGGACTGAAACAAAAACTGACTTTTTCCAGCCACTGCTGAGTTTTCCAAATTTGCTGATATATTGACTGCAACACTTCAACAGCATCATCTTTTAGGATTTGAAATAGCTCAGCTGGAATTCCATCATGTCCTCTAGCCTAGTTTGTAGAATTGCTTCCTAAGGCCCACTTGACTTCACACTCCAGGATATCAGGTTATAAACTTCAATTACTGTTATTATTAATATAAAATGTTGCCTATATTCCCTGTGTTGTACAACAACATTTTAAATAAAATACATCCTAGCCTATATTTTAAAAAAGACTATATCAATTTTGTTGAATTGTTAACTTTATCCAGCTATTTTCCATAGTATGGGTACAAACAGGTCAAAGTTAGTTTTTGTTTATAGAGATTAGGTCCAAATGGCTTCAGAGCTACTAACGAGGCCACTTCGGACATGCTCATTTCCTTTTGCTTCTATTCATCATCTATCCTCCCCTCTTAGGGAAATTTATGGATTTATTTATACCCTTCATTTTTCAAATCTACATCCACTATTGAATGTTTCCAAAAGCTGTAACTTGGGCTTGGAACTTACTACCCTAAATACCCCCGCATCTTCCATTCATTCATCCAGGAAGCTCTTGAAATCCTATATGCTCATTTTATCATTTGGCATTACCTAACTAATTGAAACAAAGATCATGTACCCTTTGCATACCTCTGTCTAAAAGTACTAAAATATTACTTGACTTTAACTTGTCACGTCAAAATATTCATTTATTCCTTTGTCCAGTGAGAATAATGGCATGTTATTTCCTTTTGAAGATATTCTGTTCAATACTCAGTTGCCCATATGCTCTTCATGATCGTGAAAGTGTTAACCCCTCAATTATGTCCAACTGTGCGACCCGACGGACTGTAGCCTGCCAGACTCCTCTGTCCATGGAATTCTCCAGGCAAGAATACTGGAGTGGGTTGCTCTGGGGATCTTCCCAACCGAGGGATCAAACTCGTGTCTCCTGTATTGCAAATAATTTCTCTACTGTCTGAGCCACATTTTCTACTGGCAAAGGAACTGTATGTCATGGAGGTTGAAGGTTGGAAGAGGAAGCCAACTCTGGCATCAGAAGAGTTAATCAGTCAGTTGATGAATTAGTTGAAGAAAGGCATTATCAACTAGAGTTGGGGAGCAACATGTGATCTTATTGGTTACGAGTCTAAAACTAGTATTTCAGTGTTAGAATGGACCAACCCTCTGTACCAATGTTTCCCAAAGTGTGCTGCAGGATGTTAATAAGTAGAATTAAAAAAAGACAAGGGAGATGTTATAACATTTAATCTTGTTGTGTTTACTAATCGATTCCTTGCCTAAAACTCTTTAGTACCTTATCTCTGCAGTTAAAATAATTCTCAGCCTCCCTAGCATCAAACTCTAGGTTCCCGTCTGCCTCTAGATTCTCCTTGGGTGCTATGCTCCTCTGAATTCAACTGTGCACCAGTCACAACGGCCTTTTCTTTTACTTAAGCTCACCAAGCTTGTATCCAATTCAGGCTTTGCACAAGGGCTCCTTCCTTCTGGCAAGGAATTCTTTACCAAGCTTCTACATGATTGGAAAGAGAGATCACTCCTCTTATAGGTCTTAGCTCATAAAATACCTCCTCAAAGAGGTCATGAAAGCACCTGTTTATTTCTGCTTATTTCCCTCATAGAAATTATCATGCTTAACTAATTTCCTTATTTTCTGTCTTTCCCTAGTAGAATGAAAGCAAGAGTCCTACTTATCTTGCTTCATCAGCGTGTCCAGAACTTAGAACTGTGCCTGGCCTATCGTTGGAGCCCAATAAATATTTGTTAAATAAATGAATGATTGAACAAAGTGAGTGAAACAGTGTCAAAAATCATGTAGAAAATAAACTAAAATGTCCCAAAATAGGAAAAACAATTATGTGAGTTGTTATTAAATTCAATATAGATTTTTTCTGTTATTATTAATAGTAAGAATATTATGCCAAAATGTAGATATTTTTACTAAGGTAATTGTGAAAGGATTAATACAGTAGTGTATATGCTATAGTGAAATATGTATATATATTCACAAGAAAAGGAATTTTCTATGAGGATGGTGGGCTCAGATATTTATTTTAACGTGTATGTATTATTTTCCTAATAAAAACAAATAATGTATCTTAGGAGACAAGTTGAGTAAAAGAAATGTCAATGGATTAGCCTTGTGACTATGGGAAATAGTGCTAAGAAACACCAATAGGAATTTCAAAAATTCTTATTAGAGTGCCAAGATTTGTGCATAAGATTTTTTTATATATATTTTCCATTTTATTTTTTTTTTTTCAATTTTAACTGGAGGATAATTGTTTTACAATATTGTGTTGGTTTCTGCCATACAGTAATGTGAATCAGCCATAGGTATACATATGTCCCCTCCTTCTTGAACCTCCCTCCTACCCCCACCCCACCCCATTCCTATAGGTTGTTACCGAGCTCCCTGTGTTAGAGAGCAACTTTCAACTAGCTATCTATTTTATATATGAAGGATATGGAGAACTGGGAGAGGTTCAGGAAAGGTATGATAGAGTATTCGTGGAGAAACACTGAAGAAACTAATTTTTTTTCAGGTAGAATAATTCTATTTTATTGTCTCCACTGAAAGCTGAATAAGCAGTAAGGAATCTAAATTATAGTAAATTATAGAATTATAGAAATCAACTTTTGGAAATGAGACTTGTAAAGGCAATGGATTTGTGACAAAAAATACAGTGGCATCTACTACCCACTAGAGCTCTTAAGTAACAGGAGACCTAGATGACTGTTTTTTAGTTCTAGACTGCTGCTAGTGTAGTCCCACCTAAAGGCAATGAAAAGAATAGGCTGTCTACAGGTTCTTTCAGTCTTGTTATTCTGACTGTGGTAAGACAGAAGAAAATCTTTTTTATATCTCTGTATAGACTGAATTCATATCCTTGAACAGCTTGTTTACCTGACATTTATGTTGTTAAAAGGTAGAGATTTTAAACTGAGGAATACAAAGATCCATATGAGAAAAGTGCCTTCAATGAACTTATGGATTAGTAAAATACATATATTTTAGCATTATAAAATAAATAAACAAAATAAAATTAAATATATTTTACTTGTATTCATTTTTTTCATTTATTTTTTAATTAAATAAATTTTGCTTTTAAAAATAAATTAGCAAAGGATAAAAATAAACAAAGGAATATCATTTCCTCTAAGAAATTAAGGTAAAATCTCCTACAAATCATTATGGCAATCCTCCAGCAGTCCAAATTTGCTAATTTTACTCTTTCACAGACACTTGAGTTTTAACAGGTTGCCTTTATTCTTGTCTTTTTGACCATTTGCCTCTTGAGAGATATTCACTATACCTTTTATTTTATTATGTAAAATGTTTCCCAGTCAGTGCAGTAGAGTGGAAAGAACACTAGATTTGGAGTTACTGGGTCATTTATTTCCTTCCTGACTTTGTTCTGCATTAGCTGGGTCAGTCGGTTGCCTTAGTTGTAAAATGTGGAGAATGAGATTTGCCCTGCTTACCTCAGATAAATACTTTGTAAACTGTAAAGTATCAGATATATGGAATGGGATTATAAAAGACTGAAGCAGACTATTAATGAAATAACATTCACAAAATGAAGGGGGTAGCAAAATAAAATGAGAAAGAAATGTAATTTATGGTGAATTTTTAACCTAGCCTTTCATAGTTCTTAGGCACCAAGAACAGATCTTTTGTTTAATTTTGGCCCAGTTGAGAAGGAAAATTTAAAGAGATGCTCCTGCTGCTGCTGCTGTTGCTGCTAAGTCACTTCAGTCACGTCCAACCGTGTGGTTTTAGGCTGGATGTGCAAACATGTGCCACCACTTGGCGTATGTTTTTCCTTTCCAGACATTCATTTAGAACACGCCACATCAGCTTTTGTCTCCGAAGTCTCACAAACACAATTCATTCAATCCTGTATGAAAATGACATGAAATGAGGATGATGAAAGCTGCTATAATGATAACCAATGAGTTCTTTCCCAACACCACCTGACTAGTTGGCATCAGATATAGCCTTGTTCAACTCATTGTTTCCCAGGAGTGACCTAAGCTGAAGTACATTTCTCCTCTTCGAGCTTAAATTTGATCCTCGTGGAAAGTGTAATTTAAGTCTTGATGAGTTGAGAGGAAGGAAATGAGGGAAAGGAAAATAAATAATTATCACCAGTTGGTAACTTCATAAACTTGGCTTTTCATGGGACTCATAAAGTAGCATACAGAGTGTATTCAACTATAGTTATTCTTCTAGAAAATCCAGACATACTCAAGCATGTCTGTATATTAGAGTAGCTCTAGTACAAACAAAATTGAACAGGAAAAGACATTTTCAGTATACACTTATAATTTGAAATGGAGACTTTGCTTGTATGATACTTTAAATGTAGATAACCTTTCACATCTAGTTATGTTATAGTTGGTTCATTTTTTTTAAACACAGAGATGTATCTGGGTTTTTTTGATACATTTTTCATATACTTGGCTAACTGCAAAATCAGTCAAATTGGTCTCTGCTCATTTGTGGATTTTCAGAGTATATATTCTTCACTTTTCTTTTTGACATGCTTTTGTCTCCCAGTGCCTAATTATAGAGTGAACCTTACCTGTACAAGGCTTTTTCTGTCAAATACTTGACATACTAATGAGAAAAAGCAATTAGCAACCTTAGGTTTCATATCTGTGTTAGTCCTCTTTTGCTCGGGTTAATTGGATAGCCTTTGGCCTTGATCAAGTCTATTAGCTTGAGAAGTTAAAAAAATTCGTTTCTTGGTCTGAAGTGGTATTAGGTATCTTTCAAAATGCCCCCTATTTATACTTCTTTCCTGATATTTTAATGGATTTGTTGTTCCTTCCCACAGTGAATAGAGTTGATCTGTGAAGGCAATTTAGAAATGATGGAGTATGACTTTCAACAGGAGGTCATGAAATACATTGAGACTTCCACCTTGCTCCCTTTTAGACTGAAAGAAACCAATAACAAGGAATGAGGGTATTCAAGCATTCTATGAAGAGCCTAAAATTCAGGCTTCCTTTGAATAGCCAGCAAATAGCTGAGGTCTTTTGCCAATAGCTATGTGAGTACACCATCTTAGAAGAATCCTCTAGGCCCAGTTAAGAATTCAGATGACTGTATCCCCAGCTTACATCTTTTTTTTTTTTGGCTAAACCACATCATTTATGGGATCTTAGTTCCCTGACCAAGGTTTGAACCAGGCCTTCAACAGGGAGAGTATGAGTCACTAAGTCATGTCTGACTTTTTGCGACCCCATGGACTGCAGCACACCAGGCTTCCTTGTCCTTCGTCATCTCCCTGAGTTTGCTCAGACTCATGTCCATTAAGTTAGTGATGCCATCCAACCATCTCATCCTCTGTTGCCCCATTCTTCCCCTGCCTTCAATCTTTCCCAGCATCAGGGTCTTTGCTAATGAGTCAGCTCTTTCCATCAGGTGGCCAAAATATTAGAGTTTAAGCATCAGTCTTTCCAGTGACTATTCAGGGTTGATTTCCCTTAGGATTACTGGTTTGGTCTCCTTGCTGTCCAGCCACTGGACCACCAGGGAATTCCTCCCAGCTGATATCTTAATTGCAACCTTAAAGAGAGCCTAAGACCAGAACTTTTTCCTGAGTTTTGGAACCAAGAAACTGTATGTGATAATCAATACTTGTTGTTTTAGGATACAAATTTGTTATATATATATATAAAGATTTCCTTTCAAGGAATCTTTCCTTTCAAGATTCCCTGGTGGTTCATTGGTAAAGAATCTGCCTGTAATTCAGGAGCCACAGGAGACACGGTTTAATCCCTGGGTCTGGAAGGTCCCCTTGAGGAGGGCATAGCAACCCACTCCAGTATTCTTTCCTGGAGAATACCACAGACAGAGAACCCTGGAGGGCTACAGTCCATGGGGTCACAGAGAGTTGGACACAACTGAAGTTAGTATATGTATCTCCCCTCTCTCTTGAACCTCCCTCCCCATCACCCCACCCCCAATTCTAACCCTCTAGGTTGTCACAGAATGTCAGGCTGGGCTCCTTGTGTTGGATAGCAGCTTTCCACTAGTCATCTATTTTATACATGATAGTGTATATATGTTAGTGCTACTTTCTCGGTTTGTCCTACCTTCTTATTCCCCTGCTGTGTTTAGGACACAAGTTTTGGAATCATTGGTTGAACAGCAGTGGATAACTGAGAGAGAAGTCAAGGTCGTGAAATTCACACATGGTTTGATTTAGTAATAACCAGGCTCAATGAAGAGATTTTCAAATAAGCAGTTTTTAAACAAGCAGTTATTCTTGAAAACAGAGGGCTAAAGGGAAACATGAATTTCCTTGGTGGCTTAGTGGGAAAGAACCACCTTTCTGCTGATGCTGATCTTCCCTGGGTTGGGAAGATACTGTGGAGAAGGAAATGGCAACCCATCACAGTATTCCTGCCTAGGAAATTCCATGGGCTGATGAGACTGGCAGGCTACAGTCCATGGGATCACAAAAGAGACAGACATGAGTTAGCAGCTAATAACAACAACAAAGGGAAATATAATTTATGAAAGTTCCACTTTTTCTTAATGTTTGTTATAGAATTTTAAGAAATTTTAAGAAAAATCAAAAAGGGACTGCCATGTTAGAAAACAAAAATGTGACCCTAACCCCCACTTGACTTGTTAGTGTTGAGGACAAAAAATAGAGGTTTGTCACTATTTTACCAAATATATGACTCCCAAGAGTATTTGGGAGATTCTGGCACCTGGGATATCCGCAGAAATATTTGTCTAATTAATTCATTGAATGTACTGAAAGGAAATCTTGATCTCTTCAGATTCCATGCAAAAGAGTGCTGAGGTACCCATTGATACAGCCCCAAACATTATTGCTCCCTCAGACTAACCTAATAATCTTCACTGCAAAATTGAAGGAAGATTGGAGAAAGTTTTGAGTATGTGACAGTGTCAGAGACTAACGTAGCTTGTTCAGGTGTTGGTAAGAGTAAAGGACTGGGTACTTCAAAGTTTTGATTGATATGAAAATCACCCTATAGAATAAGTCATGTGTATGGAATTTGAAAGAATGAAGTGGAGCTCAGGGTTGTGATAAGAGTCATTGGTGCTTATTGTGACATCCAGTACAGAAGTAGTGCAAGTAGATTTCTATTACCAATGCCAAGGCTCTTAAGGACATCTGCCACTGAGTGGCTTACGCCCGACACACCAGACAGTTGGACAAGCATTATTGCTAAATTTATTAGGGGAACTGTTGAATGAATGCATGCTATTTACATTTTTTAAATTGACATACAGCAAAATTTTCTTGTAGGGAGTAGTTGGAACTTTCAGTGAGTTTAATACATATATATTAATAGATTCCTTTGCCCTTTGCTTTAATCAAGATATAGAACAGCTCCATCTCTGAAAAAAACTTTTATACTACTTATTTATGCTCATAATCCATCTCCCTCCACTTATTTTTAGAAATCACGCATCTGTTCTCTTAAGATAGTTTTGTCTTCTCAAGAATATTATATATACGTAAATACATAAATACAGCATATAGCCAAGACTGGCTTCTTTCATTCAGCATAATGCCTTTGGGATTGATCTAACTTTTTGATTATATCAATAGCTCATTCCAGTTTTTCCTGAATGGTATTGTTTATCCACTCACACACCAAAGGATGTTTGGTTTGTTCCTGGCTTTTGGTAATCACAAATAGAGCTACTATAAACATTCATGTACAAGCTTTTCTGTGAACATAGGTTTTCATTTCACTGGGTTAAATTCCTAAGAGTATGATTGCTGGGTTATATGGTCGGTGTATGTTTTGGTTTGTAGTTACGTGCCAAACTGTTTTCCATCAGCAATGTATGAGAGTATCAGTTTGTCTATATCCTTGCCATCACTTGTTATGTTATCACTTTAAAAAATTTTAGCCATTTTTATTGGCGTGTGGTTGAATATGCACAGTAATTTTAATTTTGCATTTTCCTAATGGCTAATATCTTTTCATATGCTCAACCCCCTACTTTTTATTTTGAAAAAGGCATATAATAAATTAAGTATAAGAGGATATTTTAACACCAAAAAAAGTAAGTAATTGCAGCTTGACGCAGGGGTTACCACACTGTTTCGATTATTTTCATTTTAACTCAGGCCAGTTGAAAATTGATTGTGATCACAGACTGGTCTACTGAGAAGCCTTTGGGAGCCCTGCAATCCAGAATTGTTCTTTTGGCATTGACTTTAGTGTAAGAATGCATGGATTAGTGCAGTCAATTCCCCTTACTAAAAGTTCCTAGTAGATAAATTTTCATTGACTCTACACCATATACAAGGTCACTCGTAAACTTTCTGGCACAACAATTTAGATAAGTCATAATTTTCTATTATGAGATACGTCACTACCCTTTTTAGCTTTATATTCTAATATTCCCCCCATTACTGTGCTTCCAGTGACCTCATATATTTTACTGACTCCCACGGAATCCCCACTTCATCCCTCATCTAAAAAGTTTACAAAGCCTCTAATCAAATTCTATTTATTCTTCAAGCTGTTGTGCAATATTTCTCAATGTGTTTTCTGAGGAACACCTGCATTAGAATCATCTGTAATTGTTAAATATGCAGATCTCTGGGCCCTGCTCTGGATATACTGAATTAGACTTCTTGGAGATGGGAAACCTGCATTTTAAACAAATGTTGCATATATGGTCCTTAGGTACAATTGGAATTCCAGTTGGGCTATTTCAAATCCTAAAATATAATGCTATTAAAGTGCTGCATGCAATATGCCAGCAAATTGGGGAAACTCCCCAGTGGCCACAGGACTGAAAAAAGTCAGTTTTCATTCCAATCCCAAAGAAACACAATGCCAAAGAATATTCAAACTACCACACAATTGCACTCATCTCACACACTAGCAAAGTAATGCTCAAAATTATCCAAGCCAGGCTTCAACAGTATGTGAACCGTGAACTTCCAGATATTCAAGCTGGAATTAGAAAAGGCACAGGAACCACAGATTAAATTGCCATCATCTGTTGGATCATAGAAAGTAAAGAACTAAAGAGCCTCTTGATGAAAATGAAAGAGGAGAGTGAAAAAGTTGGCTTAAAACTCAACATTCAGAAAACTTAAGACCATGGCATCCGGTCCCATCACTTCATGGCAAATAGATGAGGAAACAATGGTAACAGTGAGAGACTATTTTGGGGTGCTCCAAAATCACTGCAGATGGTGACTACAGCCATGAAATTAAAAGGCGCTTGCTGCTTGGAAGTAAAGCTATTACCAACCTGGACAGCACATTAAAAAGCAGAGACATTACTTTGCCAACAAAGGTCTGTCTAGTCAAGGCTATGGTTTTTCCAGTAGTCATGTATGGATGTGAAAGTTGGACTATAAAGAAAGCTGAACACTGAAGAATTGATGCTTTTGAACTGTGGTGTTGGAGAAGACTCTGGAGAGTCCCTTGGACTGCAAGGAGATCCATCCAGTCCATCCTCAAGGAAATCAGTCCTGAATATTCGTTGGAAGGTCTGATGCTGAAGATGAAACTCCAATACTTTGGCCACCTGATGCAAAGATATCACTCATTTGAAAAGACCCTGATGCTGGGAAAGATTGAAGGCGGGAAGAGAAGAGGATGACAGAGGATGAGATGGTTGGATGGTATCACCAACTCAATGACATGGGTTTGGGTAAACTCCGGGAGTTGGTGATGGACAGGGAGGCCTGCCGTGGTGCAGTCCATGGGGTTGCAAAGAGTCGGACACGACTGAGCAACTGAACTGAACTGTTAAGTCTTTCATTGTTTAGTTTTCCATATATGAGTGTCTTATTTTGCAAGCTAACCAAAGTTCCTTGATGTTAGGGATCTTTTTTTAAGAAATAATTTTCTAGCACTAAAGAAATGAATGAATGAAGAATTAGGTAGTTGTAATTGAACAAGTAGTTGTTAGATAGTTTTAAGAATACATTGATCTTTGTAAAGACACCTGTTGGTGAGAACTGGTAGAGTATGCTGCCATTCCAGTTTCTTAAAGAGACAACCTGTGCAAAAACAAATTTATATCGGCAAATCTATTGGTACGTGACAACTTTAGTGTGTATTTTTCATTCCTTGCTTGTAAATAAGTTCATAATTTGCAGTGGATAATGATTAATGTTATCAGCGTGTGATTGAGGCCATATCTATATTTGACCTGCATACTGATCCTTGAGAAGCATGACAAAACTGCTCATTTGTGCTATCTTGTTAATCAGTATTAATTGCTGTGGCTGAATCCACCATGTAATGAGTCCCATCAGTTGTGAAGACAGTTCTAGAAAACGGATGCTCGGTGCATTGGTCTGTTGTTTCCACACACATTAGATGTGGCCTTCTGTTCTCAAGGACCAGATAACTTTACACAGCACTGATGTGGCTTGTTAGTAGAATTGATTTGCTTCAAAGGCTACCTTCGGAAACTGGACTTTTTCTACTTTTACAAGGTCCAAAGTAATAGGAAAGTTTTGAATCTGCATTATCTTCTGATAGTCTCTTTGCTTCAGAGGCTACTTACCCAACACAAAAACCCAAGAGTCACCCATACCTCCTCCTTTTCTCTAACTTAATCCAATCAGATGACAGTTGCTCTGTAGTCTAGACCTATGACATCTCTGAAAGCAATGCCTTATGCCAAACCTTACTTTTACTGGCTGATTTCAGTTCCCGATTTTATCAGTATTACCGTTTTCTCTTCCAGCAGTCTCATCTGTCCTTCTAATACATCTGTCACATTGTCATTGTGGAGCCATCATGTTTTTTCTGCATAAAATGCTTTTACGACTCTCATCACTTAAATGATCAAACAAAGTCTTTAGCTGTCCCATATTGGTCCCTCAGCAAACCACAATGAGACCCAGTTCTACCCACCACAGTCTCGCATCAGCTTGGGGGACACCCTTGGTCACAATTCCTGCCATGCTGGGATCCATCCCCACCTATCAGCATGCCAACTACCATTGCACCCAGGCAGAAACTGGCAGCAAACTGAGCCTGAGACTAGTCCTGCCTAAAAGCATACCCATAGTAGTTGAACCCATCATAACAGATGGGGCCTCACAGCCCACATAGTGAGCATGCGTAGAGTATATAACTGTGATGACCAGAAAGGAGTGTGATGCTGGGCCCCATAGGACATTTCCTGTGTGCTGTGCTAACTCGCTTCAGTCATGTCCAACTCTTTGTGACCCTATGGACTGTAGCCCCCTACCCCTTCCCCCAGCTCCTCTGCCCATGGGATTCTCCAGGCCAGAATACTGAAGTGGGTTGCTGTGCCCTCCTCCAGAGGATCTTCCAGAGTCAGGAGTCAAACCCATATCTCTTATGTCTCCTGCATTGGCAGGCAGGTTCTTTGCCACTAGCGTTACCTGGGACGCCAGGACATCTCCAACATAAGGCCAATTCTTCAAGATCATAAAATGTAATCTACCTACCATATATATAGATATAAACAGAGAATTTGGCGAAATGAGCAGACAGAAAAATATATTTTAATCAAAGGAACAAGACGAAACCTCTGAGAAAGAAATAAACATATTGGGTTTAACCTATCTACCTGATAAAGAGTTTAAGTAACCAACATGGACCTCATATTGAGGACACAGAACTCTGCTTAATATTACATAACAACCTAAATGGGAAGAGAATTTGAAAAAGAATAGATACATGTATATGTGTAACTGAGTCATTTTGCTGTTTAACTAATACAACATTGTTAATCACTTGTACTCCAACATAAAATAAACATTTTTCTTTTTAAAGTTTAAGGTAATTATCATAAACATAAATGCTACAAATAGTACCAAACACGAAACTCAGGAGATGATAGAATGGACACAGTGAGAATTTTATAAAAGAGTTAGAATCTGTAAAGGAGAACTATACAGAGTTGAAGAATATAATAAGTGAGTGATGCAAAGATAGCCTTTTCAATAAATAGGGTGGTAAACTGGACAGATACAAGCAAAAGAATCAGACTGGACTACTCTCTCATAGCACATACAAAAATAAATTCAAAATGGATAAAAGACTTAAATGTGATAATTGAAACTACAGAACTGCTAGAAGAAAGCAGACAGGATGCTTTTTGATATTAGTCTTAGAAATATTTGGGGGGGAATATTTCTCCTCAGGCATGGGAAACAAAAGCAAAAATAAGTAGGACTGTGTCAAACATGAAACAAAAAGGCAGCCTATTGAATAGAAGTTGTTTTTTAAATGGTATATCCAAAACATACAGGGAAATCATACAACTCAATATCAAAAAGCAAACACAAACAACCCAATTAAAAAATGGGCAGAAGACCTGAATATACATTTCTCCTGAAAAGACATACAGATGGCTAACAGTCACATGAAAAGATGTTCAATATCTCTAATTATTAGAAAAATGCAAATCAAACCTACAAGGAGGTACCATGTCACACCTGTCCCAATGGCTATCATAAAAAAGACAACAGATAACTGAAAAGAGAATGCTCGTTCACTGTTAGTGGGAATGTAAATTGATGTGGTCAGAATGGAATACAGTGTGGAGGTTCCTCAGAAACTTAGAACTACATGACCCAGTGAGTCCACTTCTGAATATATATACAACGAAATTAAAAAAAAAAAACACTAATTTGAAAAGATATGCACCACAACGTTCATTGCAGCATTATTTACAATAGTCCAGTTATGTTAAGAACCTATGTGTCCATCAATAGATGGATAAAGAAGTGGTGTATATATATATACAATGGAATATTACTCAGCCTTAAAAAATGAAATCTTGTAATTTGCAACAGCATGCATGGATCTAGAGGATATTATGCTAAGTATAACAAAGAGAAATACTGCCTGATCTCACTTATATGTGGACTCTACAAATAATACAAAATGAAAATAGATTCAGGGATAAACAAACAAGCAGTTGCCAGAGAGGGTGGTTGGGAAAAATAGGTGAAAGTGATTAAGAGGTAAAAGCCTCAATTGTATAATAAATGGTATGTGATGTACAGCATAACGAATATGTCAGGAATATTCTAGTAACTTTGATGTTTTGGTTACTAAACATCATAGTTTTTATTTCATAATGTACTCAAATGGCAAGTCACTATGTAGTATACCTCAAATTAATAATTAAACTTAAAAAAACTTTAGTCTCTAGGATGGCAAACAAAGCCTTTGGTTATCTGGTCCCTGCCTAAACTTCGAGCCTTATTTATGGAAGATTCTGTTTTTAGTCTCTAGCCACACTAAATTATAGGTTCCTGGAAGGATAATGTGGTTTCACGCATCCATGCTTTTGCACTCACTGCACTTTATAATTGCAGTGCCCTACTCTACCCTGCCATCTTACCTCATAAAGGTTCTATGCAAGTACCATTTCCATGCTGAAGCTTTTCCTGACCACTCCTTTGTTGTCGGTACACCTACTTCATCCCATGCACACTTCATCTTTTTTTTTTTTTTTTTTTTTTTGGCCACGCTGCACAGCATGTGCGATCTTAGTACCTCAACCAGGGATTGAATCTCCACTTCTTGCAGTGGAAGTTTGGAGTTTTAACCATTGAATTACCAGGGAAATCTCCATACTTCCATCTTTCATTTGTAAAATCTTTATTGAGTTAATCGTTTACATGTCTGACTGACCCAATTAGATTATAAACTTTTGGGGGTATAAAAGTGAGTATTTAGAAAGAGAGAAGAAATTACGAAAATTTATAAATTTTCAGAAGCAGATGCCAAAACATCTCAAAAACTGGAACTGCTACACACACACACACATACACATACATACACATACAAACAGAAGATTATATATGTATATAGCGTCATTAACAGGTCAATACATTTCTATAACTCTTTCACTATGTATTTTTGACTACCTGTTTCTTTGAATTGTGGTAAGACCACTTCATATGAAATCTACCCTCTTAGCAAAATTATAAAACAGTATTGTTAACTGTAAACAATGTTGTAAACCAGATTCTAGAACTTAGTTATCTTGCCTAATGGAAACTTTATATCTGTTTAAAAACAACTCTCCTTTTTCCTTCCCCCAGAACTCAACCAGTGCCATTTTATTCCCTGTTGGTTTATCCATGTTAACACATATTGCAGAATGTGTTTTTTATAGCTGGATAATATTCCATTACATGTGTAGAGTGTATTTTCTTTTTATCCTTTTGTTGATGAACATTTAGGTTGTTTCCACATTTGAATATAATAATGCTGCAAATATCTCTTCAAGATCCTGGTTGTAATTCTTTTCAATATCTACCCAGAAGTAGGATTACTGGATCATATGTTAGTTTCATTTGTAATTTGGCAGGAAGGGCACTTCCATACTGTTCTGCATATCAGCTGCACCATGTTACATGCCCACCAACAATGTACAGGGTTCCAGTTTCTCCACAAGTTGAACACTTATTATTTCTTGTTGTTTTTAATAATAGGCATAATAACAAGTGTCAGGTAACATTTACTATGGTTGTGATTTACATTTCCCTGATGACTAGTGATCTCAAGTATCTTTTCATATAATGGTTGAGCATTTGTACATCTTTAAGAAATATCTATTCAAGTCTGTTGCCATTTAAAATTTGGGTTCTTTGTGGGTTTGCTGTTGCAGTGTAGAAATTTCGTATATATTATGAAGATTAATTCTCTATGAAATATTTGATTGCAGATACCTTCCTCCATTCCATAGGTTGCTTTTCATGCTATTGTTTCCCTTATTGTGCCATTTATCTTGATATAGTCCCGCTTACCTACTTTTCTTTCATTCCTTATGTTTTTGGTCATGTGTGTACAAAAGCATTGCTTTAGAGCAGTGTCTTAAAGATTTCCCCCTCTATTTTCTTCTAGAAAACTTTTGCAGTTTCTCATCTTACCTTTAAGTCTTTAGTCCATTTTTTGTTGATTTTTGTGTATGGTATGATATCATTCTTCTGCATGTAGATATTCACTTGTGCCAGCACCATTTCCCCATTGTGTAATCTTGGCATCTTTTTGAAGGTGAGGCAACCCAATCCAGTATTCTTGCCTGGAGAATCCCATGGACGGAGGAGCCTGGAGGGCTACAGTCCACGGGGTCGCAAAGAGTCGGACACGACTGAGCGACTTCACTTCAGTTTGACCATATATGTGAGTTTATTTCCGGGCTCTCTATTCTATTCCATTGGTCTATATATCTTTCTTTTTTTTTTTAATATTTATTTCTTTGGCTGAGTTTGGTCTTAGCTGCAGCTTGAAGGATCTAGTTCCCTGACTGGTGATCAAATCTAGGCCCCTGCACTGAGCATGCACAGTCTTTGCCACTGGACCACCAGTTCAGTTCAGCTCAGGCACTCAGTTGTGTCCAACTTTTTGCGACCCCATGGACTGCAGCACACCAGGACTCCCAGTCCATCACCAACTCCCAGAGTTTACTCAAACCCATGTCCATTGAGTTGGTGATGCCATCCAACCATCTCATTCTCTGTCATCCCCTTCTCTTCCCGCCTTCAATCTTTCCCAGCATCAGGGACTTTTCAAATGAGTGGTTTCTTCATATCAGGTGGCCAAAGTATTGGAGTTTCAGCTTCAGCATCCGTCCTTCCAATGAATATTCAGGACTGATTTCCTTTAAGCTGAACTGGTTGGCTCTCATTGCTGTCCAAGGGACTCTCAAGAGTCTTCTCCAACGCCACAGTTCAAAAGCATCAATTCTTCAGCACTCAGCTTTCTTTAGAGTCCAACTCTCACATCCATACACGACTACTGGATAAACCATAGGCTTAACTAGATGGACATTTGTTGGCAAAGTAATGTCTCTGCCTTTTAATATGCTGTCTAGGTTGCTCGTAACTTTTCTTCCAAGGAGTAAGCGTCTTTTAATTTCATGGCTGCAATCACCATCTGCAGTGATTTTGGAGCCCAAATAAATAAAGTCTGCCACTGTTTCCAGTGTTTCTCCATCTATTTGGCATGAAGTGATGGGAACAGATGCCATGATCTTAGTTTTCTGAATGTTGAGCTTTAAGCCAACTTTGTCACTCTCCTCTTTCACTTTCATCAAGAGCTTCTTTAGTTCTTCTTTACCTTCTGCCATAAGGGTGGTGTCATCTGCCTATTTAAGATTATAGATGTTTCTTCAGGCAATCTTGATTCCAGCTTGTGCTTCATCCAGCCCAGCATTTCTCATGATGTACCCTGCATATAAGTTAAATAATCATGGTGACAATGCACAGCCTTGACATACTCCTTTTCCTATTTGGCACCAGTCTGTTGTTCCATGTCCAGTTCTAACTGTTGCTTCCCGAGCTGCATACTGATTTCTCAAGAGGGAGGTCAGGTGGTCTGGTATTCCAATCTCTTGTTTTTAGAAAAGTACTCTTAAACATGAATGTGAATTTAAAGTTATTTGAAATTATTCCTCGAGGAGTATAGTTTTCAATTTTACCCGAAACCAGAACCCATCTATTTTTGCTTTATACAGTTGATCTTTTATAGAAAAAATTATATCCTTATGTTGATGTTCATTTTAACCATTTTCAGAAATCTTCATTTCTTCATATATTCAGGTTTCTGTCTGAGCATATACTTATGCCTGAAGAAATTTTTTTAACGCTGAGTATAGTGCAAGTCTTGTAATTAGTTCTCTATGATTTTTTTTGTCTGAGTTTATTATTTCTTCTTAATTTTGAAAGATAATGGTTTGTTGAGCATAAAATTCTTGATGACAGTTTTCTGTTTTTGTTTGTTTGTTTTAGCACTTTAAAGATGTCACTTCTGCCTTACATAGTTTCAAATGAGAATTAAGCCGTAATTATTATCTTTGATTTCCCTAGGATTGTTTCTTTTTCCTCTGGCTACCTTCAAGATTCTTACTTTATTTTGTAATTTTAAACAGTTTTAACATGATATGTTTATGTGTTTTCACATGGTATTTATCCTGCTTGGCACTTTCCAAAATCTTGGACGTGTGATAATTTGTCTTTTATTATTTTTTCCAAAAATGTCAGCCATTATTTTTTAAAATTATTTTCATAAAGAAATTATTTCTTCAACCCTATTCTCTGTGTTTTTAGTCTTATATGATACCAATTACATACATAAATGATCATTTTATATTGTTCCTCATCTTAGCTCTTTGATGCCCTGTTCTGATTTATCGTTTTTCTCACTTTTGGCAGTTACTATTGATTTATTTTTTAGGTCACTGATGAGTCAGTTAAAGGCATTCTTCATTACTGTTACTTTGGGCTTTTTCCTTAATACCTGAGAAAGTTTTGAATTTTACATAAAATTGTAATATTTGGTAAGAGATTAATTTACAAAGGTTAAAAATTATTTCTTTTTTGATTATGAGACACTCACCAAGAGATCTACCTCTTAACAAATATTCAAGTGCACAATACAATATTATTAACTATAGGTACCAGGTTTCACAGATCTTTAGAACTTAATCATAGATGCAAAAATCCTCAACAAAATGCTAATAAACCAATTCTGTAGCACATTAACAGGATCATACACCATGACCAAATAAGATTTATCCCTGGAATGAAAAGATGATTTAACATAACCAAATCAATTAATATGATCCCCCACACTGACAGAATGAAGGATAAAAATCACATGATCATCTCAATACATGGAAAGGGAGTGTGTGACGAAATTTAACACCCTTCCATCATAAAACTTTCAAACTATTTATAGATGGAATTTATTTTAATATATTGCAGGACACATGTTACAGACTGTGTTTTAACTTACAAATCAATATCATTCGTTTTTATAGTTTCCATTCCTCTGCTGAAATTACCCATGTGTCCTTGCATGCTGTCCATATGATGTTTATGATGGACATATTTAGATAAACATATTAATTGCACTTGTTTTAAATTCTCTGTCAGAGCCTGATTCTATTAATTGTTTTGTCTCTTAATAATGGGTTGTTTTCTTATATATGTGTGTGTGTGTTTATTTGCATCTCATAATCTGACTGATGGCAGACTTGTCTATAAGGCTTATGTTTTTGTACTTTGCTTGGTTAATCTTAAAGAAGTATGACCATTTTACATTTCTTTTACTTCAGTATAACTTGACCGCAGAACTTACAGTGTCAAAGTAAATTTTTAGAGATGATGATAAAGATAATGGTACTGTATTATTGTTGTTATTATTCACTCATTAAGTCATGTCCAATTATTTGCTAGCCCATGAAGGGTAACCCGTGCAAGCTCCTCTGTCCATGGGATTTCCCTGGCAAGAATACTGAAGGAGGTCACCATTTCCTTCCCTAGGGGATCTTCCCAACCCAGGGATTGAACCTGCATCTCCCTGCATTAGCAGGCAGATTCTTTACCATTGAGCCACCAAGGGAACCTAGCTGTAGTGAGGAATAACTAATTGCAAAGTGGCCTTAGCTGTTATACTTAATATTTGAAACAGAATAAATACATAAAAAAAAACTGAGTCAGTCGATGCACACATGAAACAATTACACTTTCTCTTTACTCTTTCAGAATTGAGAAATAATTCACTTTACATATTATTTACCCATGTAAAGTATATAGTTCATTGGTTTTTAACACGTTCGCTGAATTAAACATATTAAACCATCACAACATAACAAGTGGTGCTGGGAAAACTGGTCAACCACTTGTAAAAGAATGAAACTAGATCACTTTCTAACACCGCACACAAAAATAAACTCAAAATGGATTAAAGATCTAAATGTAAGACCAGAAACTATAAAACTCCTAGAGGAGAACATAGGCAAAACACTCTCCGACATAAATCACAGCAGGATCCTCTATAATCCACCTCCCAGAATACTGGAAATAAAAGCAAAAATAAACAAATGAGATCTAGTTAAAATTAAAAGCTTCTGCACAACAAAGGAAAATATAAGCAAGAAATGCTGGGCATACACACTGAGGAAACCAGAATTGAAAGAGACACATGTACCCCAATGTTCATCGCAGCACTGTTTATAATAGCCAGGACATGGAAACAACCTAGATGTCCATCAGCAGATGAATGGGTAAGAAAGCTGTGGTACATATACACAATGGAGTATTACTCAGCCGTTAAAAAGAATTCATTTGAATCAGTTCTGATGAGATGGATGAAACTGGAGCCGATCATACAGAGTGAAGTAAGCCAGAAAGAAAAACACCACTACAGTATACTAACACATACATATGGAATTTAGAAAGATGGCAATGACGACCCTGTATGCAAGACAGCAAAAACGACACGGATGTGTATAACGGACTTTTGGACTCAGAGGGAGAGGGAGAGGGAGAGGGTGGGATGATTTGGGAGAATGGCATTCTAACATGTATACTATCATGTAAGAATCGAATCACCAGTCTATGTCTGACGCAGGATACAGCATGCTTGGGGCTGGTGCATGGGGATGACCCAGAGAGATGTTATGGGGAGGGAGGTGGGAGGGGGGGTTCATGTTTGGGAACACATGTAAGAATTAAAGATTTTAAAATTAAAAAAAAAATAAAGTCAAAAAAAATAAAATAAAATAAAATAAACCATCACAACAGCCTAATTTTAAAATGTTTTTATTTCACCAACAGGAAACTCCATGCCTATTATTGGTCATTCCACATCCCCACACCCCTCTCCCACCAAACCTAGGCAACCATTGATCTATTCTATAGATTTGCCTGTTCTGGATATTTCCTGTAAATGGGATGATATGAAATGTTGGCTTCTGTGATTGACTTCTTTCACTTAGCATAATATCTTTAAGGTCCATCCAGGTCATAGCATGTATCAGTACTTATTCAATTTTATTGCCCAATAATAATCCAGTGTATATGCATTCCACATTTTGTTTATCCATTCATTCATCAGGTGATGGACATTGGGTTGTTTCCACCTTTTAGCTCTTGTAAACAGTGATGCTGTGAACATTTGTGTACAAGTTTTTATTTCAATATCTGTTTTTAATTCTCTTGGTATATATCTAGGATTGGAATTTATGTTTTATATGATTACTCTATGTTTAACTTTTTGAGGAACTGCCAAGCTGTTTTCCAAAGTGGTTGCAACATCTTCCCTTCCTACCAGCAATGTTTGAAGATTCCAATTTCTCCACATCATCACCAAGCTTTATTTTTTTCTCTCTCTCTTTTCTATTATAGCTATTCTAGTGGGTGTGAAGTGATATCTCCTTGTGGTTTTGACTTGCATTTTCCTAATGACTAATGATGTTAAACATCTTTTCATGTGCACATTTGCTCCTTGTATATCTTTGAAGAAACATCTGTTCCAATGCTTTGCCCAATTTTTTATTGGTTTACTTGTCTTTTTTATTGAGGCAAAATATATGCAACATAAAAGTAATCATTTTACACTTTTTACAGTTTACAGTTCTGAGACTTTAAAGTAAGTAATTCACACTGTTGTCTACCCACCACCACTCTTCATCTCCAGAACTTTTTCACCTTTCCAAACTAAAACGTTATACACGTTATACACTAATTCTCTTTCGTTCTTCACCTCAGTCCTTGACAATTACCATATTACGTTTTGTGTCTCTATATTTGACTATTCTATGTACCTCATATTAATGATACCTTATGACTGGATATTTCACTTAGCATACTGTCTTCAAAGTACTTTAATGCAGCATATATCAAAATATCCTTCCCTTTTCCTCCCTATTTTTGGGCCATGCCACGGGCCATGTGGGATCTTAGTTCCCTGACCAGGGATCAATCCTGTGCCCCCTGCAGTGAAAGCTCAGTGTCTTAAGAATTGGACTGCCAGGGAAGTCCCCAGTATCATTTTTTCAAAAGATTGTTCATTCCTCATTGATCTGTATGGGCATTCTTTTACCTTTTATGTAATTTGAAGTGAGGTACAATTTATATGGGTCACTAGAAAAGCATAGGGGAAAAAAATTTATAAGGTTGTGGTTTTCAGAAGCTAAACTTTTAGTTAAATATTCATGTTTCTTTTGAGTACAATGTGATAATGAACTTGTTTCTGTTTCACAACAAAGTCTTGAAGGGTATATTTCATATTTTCAGAATGTATTTAACTTTATCATTTGCAAGTATAAGCCACTTGTATGATTCTTGGACGTGATTCCCAGGTGGCACTAGTGGTAAAGAACCCGCCTGTTAAAGCAGGATATGTAAGAAACGTGGATTTGATCCATGGGTTGGGAAAGAGTCTCTGGAGGAGGGCGTGGCAACCCACTCCAGTTTTCTTGCCTGCAGAATCCCATGGACAGAGGAGCCTGGCAGGCTATAGTCCATAGGTTCACAAAGAGTCAGACATGACTGAAGCGACTTAGTACATGCACACACACATGCTTCTTGGATAAATACTTTTAAATTTGAGTATACAGAAAGTTAACTGAGTTTTTAAATGCATTTTCTGCTGAACAGGATAGATTAAAATGTAAACGTCTTTTGCCAAATAGAAATTAATATTACATTATCTCAATTTCTCTTTTATATCCAATAAAACTTTTAGTAAATGGAAATGAAGCAGCTAGAGATCCCACTTCCTGAGGTGTGTTTTAATGGGAAAAGTTTCTGACCTGTCAATTTTAAATAGTCCATGAAAAGAAGTTTTTACCATAACTTTGCTTTTAGACTTGAACTGAAAAAAAATTACAGTTATGTTCTGATCACAGCTCCTATTGTCCCACCAATGATAGTGACAAAAGAAATTTTCTACCTCTAATTACAAAGCTAGGATGAACCAGTTGAAACATTTTAGACCAAAGATCATTAAAGATTATCTAATATTTAGCCCTCAAAGTGTTTGTTTGACACACAGTATTTTTAAAGTTAAACTTGGTTTCCTTCATATTGTTAAATAGAAGGATTTAAAATAAAAGATTGAACTTTAAATTTTCCTTGGAATCCAAATCCTCTGGCAATATGGGATCTGCATTCCCATGTGCTAATTATAGGCTGAAAGTGAAATGTATTCTTTAGATCATCACTCTCTTTTTTCTTTGAAACTGAGATGCTGTTCAAATGAACAATTATTACTATTAGGTATTACAATTAACTGGAGAAGGGAATGGCAATCCACTCCAGTATTTTTGCCTGGAGAATCCCATGGGCGGAGGAACCTGACAGGCAACAGTCCATGGGGTCACAAAGAGTCTGACACAACTGAGCGACTCTTTCTCACACACACACACACACACATTACACTTACATGTGTGTTTCATGTAGAGGCCCATTACATTTGTGTCACTTGCTGGACCTTCATTCATTTATGTTCTTGCTGTACCTGATCTGTACTCACCCTAGTGCATTTTCCTATGACTGTCTTAACAAATTACCATAAGCCTGTGGCTTAAAATAACAAAAACTTCTTTTCTCATTCTCCAAGTGGCTGGAAGTCTGCAATCAAGATGTTAACGTGTTTGCCTCTTTCTGGAGGCTCTAGAGGGTCTATGTTTCATGCCTCTGTCTTAACCTCTGGTGGCTACAGTCAATTCTTGGCATTCCTTGTCTTGTAGATCCATCATTGCAATCTCTGCCTCTTTCTTCACATCACTTTCTTATCTGTGTTTGACTGTCTCAAATACCCCTCTGCCTTTTTTCGATAAAAATACCTGTCCTTGGATTTGGGGGCCCATACAAATCCAAGATTCATCTAATCTCAAGATTCTTAATTACATCTGTAAGGTTCTTTCTCCATATAAGGCAATATTCTCTTGTTCAAAGGGTTAGGACTGTTTTGGGGGCTACCACTACATTCCCCACTGTACAGATAAGAAAACTGAATCCTAGACAGGTTAAGTAACTCATTCAGAATCATACAACTAGTTTATGAGACAGAGTTGATTCAAGAACCCTAGTTTATGGAGTCTAAAAAATCCTTTCTGCCATCATATGCTGCCATCGCTTCTGCTCACTTTATTTTCCAAATAAATAGAGAATAAACAGACATAATATGTTGCCTGTAGCTTTATTTGATTGTAATTTTGTTAGTTTGCCTAGTGGAGACCTTTAGAAGTCACATATTCATTTCAAAAGGATCAGCACAGTAAGTCTAGCTATGATATGTCATCATACAAAGATATTACAGAGTCATTGACTTTATTACTGTGGAATTCTATTTTTTGTAGAATTAATCTGAATGTGGTTAGTGAGCTACTTTGCGGGTCACTATCTGACTAAGCTATTGTCAGAGTAGTTTCCAGTAGATAAAATCTATTCTACCATTACCCCTGTTTTGTTGAGGGTACTTTAAGTTTAGTTCTCAGTGGTAAAAGTGGAGTTGTACTGAGCCATCTATATCCTCCCCCACCCTTTCTTTGTAGCCCTCTCTGACCTAAACACACACAGACACACACACACACACAGATGAACATGCTGTATTATAGTCTTCCTGTCCCAGTGTACAGCTATCAAAGAATAAGCCAACTGACAGACCAAGATAACAAATCCTGCTTTTTGACACATTAACACTATCTTGAAAAGTAAATACCATTTTGAATATAAGTTCAATAAAAGAGTAAAAATGTTATCATAAATTGATCTCGCCCTGGTTTCTCTTCACTGTGCTCTTTCAGTCCCCTTGACACCTGAATATATAAGCTACAAACTCACACAATGGCAATTATAATTTGTCCACTGTCTACTTCGGGAAACCTACAAGTTCTGAAATGAGGAGCTAGGAAATTTGAACATCCAGCAAAATCACTCTGTACAATTCATTATCGGAGATGTACAAGTTTATTCCTTTTGGTGTAAATTATTTGAGTTTTTACTCAAAGGATGCAGTGTGTTAGTTTTCTAGGACTGCTATACAAATTACTACAAACTCGGTTCCTTAAAAACGGGGGTTAATTTTCTTACAGTTTTAGGGGCTGGAAGATCGGAGTGTCAGCCACATTGCTTTTTGTTTTGTTTTGTTTTGTTTTTTTGATGTCTCTCTCCTTGGCTTGGAGATGGTCATCTGCTTGATGCTGTTTCACATGGTCTTTTCTCTGTGCACTCATCCCTCATGTCTCTGTGTCCTAATCTGTTTTCATAAGGGCACCAGTCATATTGGATTTTGGCCTACCCTGATACCCTTTCAGTTCAGTTCAGTCGCTCAGTCATGTCTGACTCTTTGCGACCCCATGGACTGCAGCACACCAGGCTTCTCTGTCCATTACCAACTCCCAGAGTTCACTCAAACTCATGTCCATTGAGTTAGTGATACCATCCAACCATCTCATCCTCTGTCTTCCCCTTCTCCTCCCGCCTTCAATCTTTCCCAGCATCAGAGTCTTCTCCAATGAGTCAGTTCCTCACATCAGGTAGCCAAAGTATTGGAGTTTCAGCTTCAGCATCAGTCCTTCAATGAATATTCAGGACTGATTTCCTTTAGGATGGACTGGTTGGATCTCCTTGCAGTCCAAGGGACTCTCCAGAGTCTTCTCCAACACCACAGTTCAAAAGCATCAATTCTTCAGTGTTCAGCTTTCTTTATAGTCCAACTTTCACATCCATACATGACTACTGGAAAAACCATAGCTTTGACTAGACAGACTTTGTTGGCAAAGTAATGTCTCTGCTTTTTAATATGCTGTCTAGGTTGGTCGTAACTTTTCTTCCAAGGAGCAAGCGTCTTTTAATTTCATGGCTGCAGTCACCATCTGCAGTGATTTTGGAGCCCAAAAAACTAAAGTCTGTCACTGTTTCCATGGTTTCCTCATCTATTTGCCATGAAGTGATGGAACCAGATACCATGATCTTAGTTTTCTGAAAGTTGAGTTTTAAGCCAACTTTTTCACTCTCTCTTTCACTTTCATCAAGACGCTCTTTAGTTCTTCTTCACTTTCTGCCATAATATGGTTTCTACATATCTGAGATTACTTATATTTCTCCTGGCAATCTTGATTCCAGTTTGTGCTTCATCCAGCCCAGGATTTTCTCATGATGTACTCTGTGTCTAAGTTAAATAAGCAGGGTGACAATATACAGCCTTGATGTACTCCTTTTCCTATTTGGAACCAGCCTGTTGTTCCATGTCCAGTTCTAAGTGTTGCTCGCTGACCTGCATACAGATTTCTCAAGAGGCAGGTCAGGTGGCCTGATATTCCAATCTCTTTAAGAGTTTTCAGCAGCTTGTTGTGATCCACACAGTCAAAGGCTTTGCCATAGTCAATAAAGCAGAAATAGATGTTTTTCTAGAACTCGCTTGTTTTTTTGATGATCCAGCGGATGTTGGCAATTTGACCTCTGGTTCCTCTGTCTTTTCTAAAACCAGCTTGAAGATCTGGAATTTCATGGTTCATGTACTGTTGAAGCCTTGCTTGGAGAATTTTCAGCATTACCTTGCTAGCTTGTGAGATGAGTGCAATTGTGCGGTAGTTTGAGCATTCTTTGGCATTGCCTTTCTTAGCAATTGGAAGGAAAACTGACCATTTCCAGTTCTGTGGCCACTGCTGAGTTTTCCTTGTTTGCTGGCACATTGAGTGTAGCACTTTCATACCATCATCTTTTAGGATTTGAGATAGCTCAGCTGGAATTCCATCACCTCCACTAGCTTTGTTTTTAGTGATGCTTCCTAAGGCCCACTTGACTTTGGATTAAAGATTTACTGAGCATGGCCCAGCCCAATAGAACAGAACCCAGTTTGCCTCTCAGTCAGCCTCTCCCATCAGGAACCTTCCAAAGTCTGTAAGATCATAGTAAAAGCAGGAGAATTCCAGAAAAAAGCATCTACTTCTGCTTCATTGACTATGCTAAGTCTTTTGTCTTGTGAATCACAACAAACTGTGGAAAAGTTTAAAACCATGTTTACTTTTATTTTCCTATACTTACTACTCTCTATAACTCACATTTAGAAGAGAAAAGAAAATAAAGGGATTTTCTGCTTAATTTCTTATCACTTTTCTGTTTTATATATACATTTTTCATCCTTGCTGTGAAGTAACTGGATTATATTCAAGGTAAATGAACTTGTCCTAGCCTGGTTAGACAAACGACTAAAATGAAAGCAATCTCAGTTTTTTCCACCTTCCTGAGATCTGAGGTAGAGAAAGAAGATTAGCATAAATCTCTGCTTCTCCCTTATTTTTACCTGCCCTCTTTCCTTACAGCAGGATATCAAGGCTTCTAGAAACCTTAATATACATCCCTCTTCTCCACTCATGTTCACACCCCCTACCCCTTATGAGACAGTAAGTATCAACAGTGAACTGGTGTTGTAAAAACTGTCTGATTATTCTTCCTTTAGGCTGAGGTAATTAAGTTCAAACCTAGGAACCTGATGGGAAAGAAATTTCTAAATGCAAATGTACCTTTTCTTCACATGTAATCTTGTCCACTCTGCCTTCTGAGAATATGCATGTGTGTGTGTTAGTTGCTTAGTTGTGTCCAATTCTTTGCAACCCCATAGACGGCAGCCCACCAGGCCCCTCCATCCATGGGATTCTCCAGGCAAGAACACTGGAGTGGGCTGCCATTTCCTTCTCCAAAAGGAACTATAGAAAGAAAGAAAGTGAAGTCGCTCAGCCGTTTCCGAGTCTGCGACCCCATGGACTATAGACTACCAGGCTCCTCCATCCTTGGAATTTTTCAGGCAAGAATACTGGAGTGGGTTGCCATTTCCTTCTCCATAAGAATGCTATATCAAGAGAGAAATAAGAGAAAATTTGAGTTATAAAGTGAAACATCTGAACATTCAAAGATTTATTAAATTTAGATGTACTCTTTCATTTAATTCTTGAGGGGTTTATTATTACTTAAACTACTGGCAGTAGCTATTTACTCTCAACAGCTGGTTAATTACATCAGTTGACCAGAGAAAACTTTACTGTCTCTAAATCCCCAGTTATTTGCCTCTTGAGAGATAGATGTTTAATGACAAAAAGCCTTGCTTCAGTTGAGTCTCTTTGGATAACATTGCCCCCATGCTGCCCCTCTCTTGCCCTGCAGATTACTAAGAAACTCATCTGGTTAAGTCATCTCCTGTGAAGAGATTAGAAGGGTAGGATTCATCTCATTGCCCCTACTGTGATGTGTCAGAGCTTGATCATATTGCCCACCTACTCAATACAGACAGAAACACTGGGGGGCATTAAAATAGCATATAGATGCTTGTGCCATTGTGGTATGAAAACAATTAAATTCGTCTTCAAGTAGATAATGTATGGTATCACAGCCTTAATGATTTTGACTCTTCAGGAGGTAGAAACATAGATGAAATTGGACTAGCATCTACTCAGACTAGACATGAATGTCGGGGTGAAAGTAAGGACAGGATTATTTAATAAACAGTTTGGATAACATGAGGTAATAAAGCAGCGATTTCTTTTTCAAACTGCATTACATAAAGTCCCAATTAGGAGGTGGGGTTTGGCTACCTCTAATCCTTTCCCTACTGAAGTCATTTCAACTAGACATTTCTATTATATATATATATATTTAAATATATAGATACATATATACATTATATCCATAGGTCTATATGTAAAGTGGGTATCATTCAAAAAGCATTTAATACAAAGTTCACATTTATGTTTTAAAATTTTAGTTTCTGATTAATAGTTCATCCTCCAAAACGTGTTCTCACGTTTTGAGAGATTTTCTTCCTGATTTGTGAATATATTTATATTAAAAATCTTAAGTATGTAAAACAAAAATAAGTATTGTTATATCCTTAAATATTTTTTATTGAATAAGTTTCCTTCCCAGAGTGACAATTCACATGCATCATCAGCCTTTCCCTATTCTTGTTTTCAGCAGTCAGAATAACAAGTGCTACTATGTTGTCTGATGTATCTGAAGCCAGGCTCTGACAGAAACAGAGTTTCCTTGCTTTCTTCTCTTTGGCAATTACTAAGGCTTTCATCAGACATTTATACCTCTGTGATTTGGTGGCTGCCACTCTTACTGTAATTTTTAAGTGTTTTCCTCTAGTATGAAGTATGGTCCTGGAGAAGAGATATTGTGTATTAGGAACAGAAGTGTTGAGTTCCAGTGGAGGGTTCTCTTGTGAGATCACACCATCAAACAAGCCACATAGGAATGTACTGAAGGGAGACGTTTGAGACCCACTTCTGTTATTCTCCAGCACTACTGCCCATTCACAGGGAACTAGTTGTATGAGAGACACACAATGTGGGAACATCTGGTGGGCTCGATTTGCTGTGATGGCCTCATCAACTGGTTCATATTAATCCTAGCCACCAGCCATGGCTTTACCATTGGCTTTACCATGGGTCCAGTTTGCCTTTTACAGCAGTCTTTGTTTGGCAATGAACTGTCCTTAGCCTAACTGCAGACCTCAGGTCTGTTTAGCATACCTGAGAGATTATCAGAAGTGCACCATTTCGAGTACTGCAAACTAAAATTCTGAGAGACTATGTTCCAAATAGGAGGGAAGTCATAATTTCTGACTGAGTATTTGATGTTCCAATTATTACAGTTTACATATATACACATATAAAATTTCTTTACTGTTCCTACATACTCTATTCATAAATTCCATAAAATTATATAGTACTTTACATTCTCCAGAGTAGTTTCACATACATTCTTGTTTAATTCTTACAGTATCCCTGTGAATTTAAAATTATTCTTTATTTTATAGATAAAAGAAACGAGGTTCAGTTCAGTCATGTACTCATGTCCGACTCTTTGTGACCCCATGGACTGCAGCACGCCAGGCTTCCCTGTCCAGCGCCTACTCTAGGAGTTTATTCAAACTCATGTCCATTGAGTCGGTGATGCCATCCAACCATGTCATCCTCTGTTGTCCCCTTCTCCTCCCGCCTTCCATCTTTCCCACCATCAGGGTCTTTTCAAATGAGTCAGCTCTTCGCATCAGGTGACCATAGTATTGGAGTTTCAGTTTCAACATCAGTCCTTCCAATGAACACTCAGGACTGATATCCTTTAGAATGGACTGGTTGGATCTTCTGGCAGTCCAAGGGACTCTCAAGAGTCTTTTCCAACACCACAGTTGAAAAGCATCAATTCTTCAGCAATGAGGTTAAGAGAGGTAACATATGTTGTTGCAAGATTTCAGAGGTAAGAAATAGGTCCTGAATTCTAAATTCCTAGCCTACTATTTTTGCCTATTACCCCAGCTATCTTTGTTACAGAAGCAGTGTGTTATAATAGAGCCAGACTGCCTGCACTGAATTGAAGATTATTTACTTCCTAATGGTATGACCTTGGATAAGTCATTAAACCTCTCTGGGTCAACTTTCTCCATTGATAAATGGGAGTGATAATAGTACCTAACTCATAGAGTTTTTGTGAGGATTAAATGAGCTGACTTATGGAAATATTTGGAAGACTGATTTGAATAGCCAGTGTTACATTAATGTTTGATGCTATTATTGCTTTTATTATTATCATCCTTGTTATTAGCAGCAACAACATTATTGGATAACATTGTGGTTAAGATCTCATTTGTTTTATGCAGACTGCGTGGATTCAAATGCAGACTCTACTGCTGACTCTGTAGCTTTGGCCAGGTTATTTCAATGCTCTGTGCCTCAGTTTCTTCATTATATAAAATGCTCATCACACATTATATAAAATGCTCATCACACTATGACTATGTTAATGCATGTAACATACTTAGACCAATGCTCAATGCATAGAACCCACACTTGCCTTATTCTTAACATCCTTGCTGCAAACTCAACCCCAAAAAGTGTTTGGCAGTTGTGTACTATATATGCCATGTGTAATTCATCAGTTCTCTGTAGTCTAATCACACAAGCTAGTGGTTTGGTTGTCATGGCAGTTTTTCAATAGGAATGTATTTGTTATATAAAAGTTATTTTTGGTTGGTCAGTGTGGTGTAGTGAAATGAGTATTCACTGGAGATCTTGTTCTATTGCTGAGTAGCCTCCAAGTGAAATTCCAGAGTCTAGAGAAATTATTTTAGCAAGAGTAAGAAATAACAACTTCCCTGTCCCCCTCTTTTCTCTCTCATGCTTAGGTGTGATGCTTTTGTTTCCAGCTTATACTAGAACAGGCCTATACTAGACGGCACTGTGATATCATTATACTTAGGAACAAAAAATGTTTCTAGTTTGGATTTTTTTCCAGTACTATACTATGAGTCAATAAGAATATGAGATATACTTAGCAGTTGCTTTAGAAGTAACTTTGCTGGTCTCCACTTATTAAGCATTCAAGTGGTTCCTATGCATAGCTTCACAAGTAAACTCTCAGTTTATGGGATGATTTTATTCTCAAAGATCATTTTTAGATAGTCTGTTGGGAAATTTTATATTTTCTTATAGAAATAATCTTATTATGGTGCAGAAGTTCTCAGATTAGCCTACTAAATTGGATTTAGCCTGTGATAGGGCTGAAATATTGTACACACAGATCATAAATCATGTGCAAGAGTGCTAAGCACTTGTAATTAAAGGAAAAATAAAATTGAGTCTCGAGAATTAGCACTTTAAATACTAAAGCATGAGACTAGCACAGTTAATTACAGGTTGAGGAGATAGATCGAGGCTTTGGGAGATTGTTTCTGAAGAGCGCTTCTGGATACTTTCAATAGACTCTGGAAGTTGATGGCACAGGTTTTCTGTTGTCTCAGATGGTAAAGAATATGCCTATAATGCAGGAGACCTGGGTTCAGTCCCTGGGTCAGGAAGATGCCCTGGTGAAGGGAATGGATACCCACTCCAATATTCTTGCCTAGAGAATTCCATGGACAGAGGAGCCTGGCAGGCAACAATCATGGAGTCACAAAGAGTCGGACACAACTGAGCAACGAACATTTTCAACTTTCACTTCAGAAGAGATGGCTTTTCTTTTTCTTGATACAGGTATCTCACTAACAGTGCTCTTATAACTATCTAGCCATGATTATCATCATTTGGGGTTCACAAATAAAACATATTGACTGAGAGAGAGGTTATCTTGAAGTACCTGGGCAAGATAGAGGGAGAGGAAGAACAATTTAAAGAGTGATATTGGTCCATGAAAGAATATGTGATCGTTTAAGGTGGTGTTAACTAACCACTGTGAAGATGAAAGAAGAGAAGTAGGAGCTCAGCTCCTATATAGGATCCCAATGGAAAGAAAGAAAGTGAGACATTTTCTATGAGACCCCAGCGCCTTTTAAATTTCTACTCAAACATTCTTCCTGTAGATCTTCATATATATCCTCTCTGCCCTGCTTGACCACCTCTTGGAGGAAGAAGTGATTTCTTATTCATCCCTCTGCTTCCAACAACAGCTAGCACAGAGTAGGTGTAGAACACGTTGTATGTTGAAATGAAATTAGATGTGATCTCAAAGCGGAAACCATTTGGTTGTTATTTGACCAGAGCATTGAAAGGCTGTAAAACTCTACCCTCAACTAGCATGTGGTAAATAATACCAGTATTCCCCAGAGCTGAATTCTGAATTGCAGTATTCCAAATAGATAATTGAGAATTCACACATGAATCATGTCTGTTTGGCTATAGACATATTCTGTTCTCTCCATTTCATGGATAGTACCTTTACTCAGTCTTTCTTTATTTCTCTAATCTCCCTACCTTGCAGCAGTCTGGGCAAATGGAATTTCTATACTCTTGTAGCTTTGGAGGCTACCTGATTGACAAAGCTCTTTGGAGACATACATTTGTAGCTTCCCTCAGGAACACAAAGCATCATGCTGGATCCAAAGAGGTTTGACTATTGATTCTTTGTCTTCTTCTTTGCTTTTGGTGATCTGACCCATCCCTGATTCATTCCTGCTAGAGACAAAGCCACATGCTGCACCATGAAGAGCAGTTTGTAATGAAACAACAAGCTGCTCCCAATTTTAAATATTGCATGTTGGGGCAAAGGCAGAGTTCCTTTTCCTCTAAAGCCATAACATTAAAAAAATTCTGTTTGATATTCAGAGTTATTTGATCTGGCAGTTTAACAACTGTTGATGTTTTAATTGCTTCTTTAAAGGATTTCATCTACATTTCTAGGTTTATTTTTATTTTACTCTGAAAGAATGTCAATATTAGCCATCACTTTGCCCAGTAAGTTACCATTGCAGGATCTTGGAGTAAAATCCAGTAATTACTGTAACTGGTAATTTAAGACTCTGCTGAGAAATTTGGCAGTTTCCCTTTTCCTGAGGAGGCATCTCTTCCCATGGGGCTAGCAATCATTTATTGTTCTGAATCAGTTTTCACCCAGTTTATTGAGAAATAATTGACATATATCACTGTTTAAGATTAAGGCATACAGCATGCTGGTTTGATTTACATATATTGTGAAATGATTATCACAATAGGTTCAGCCAACGTCCATCTTCTCATACAGATAAAATGAAAAGAAAGAAAAAGGAAAACAACAAAAAATTTCTCCTTGTGAGGAGAACTCGTAAGATTTACTCTCTTAACAGCTTTCCTGTATATCATACAGCAGTGTTACCTATAGTCATAATGCTGTACGTTACATCCCTTTAGACTTTGCTTTAGATCCCACACACAGTATTTGTCTTTGTCTGTCTGACTTATTTCACTTAGCATAATACCTTCAAGGTCCATCCATGTTGTCGCAAATGGTAGGATTTCCTTGTTTTTATAGCTAATATTCCATTGTATATATACACCACAACTTCTTTATACCTTCATTGATTGATTGATTTAGGTTGTTTCCATGTGTTGGCTATTGCAGATAATGCTGCTGTGAACATGAGGGTGCAGATATCTTTTCAAGTTTGTATTTTTGTTGCCTGTAGATATATTCCAGGATATGGAATTGCTGGATCATATGGCAGTTCTATTTTTAGTTTTTTGTGGATGCTCAATACTGTTTTCCATAGTGGCTGTTCTAATTTACAGTCCCATTAACAGTACACAAGGGTGTACACATCCACACCAGCATTTGTTATCTGTTTTTTTTAATTTATTTTATTGAAATAGTTGATTTACAGTGTTGTATTAATTTCTGCTATACAGCAAAGTGATTCATTTATACATACATACATATATATATATATACACATTCTTTTTCATATTCTTTTCCATGATGGTTTATCACAGGATATTGATTATAGTTGCCTGAGCTATACAGTAGGACCTTGTTGTTTATCCAATATCTATATAATAGTTTGCATCTACTAATCCCAAACTCCCTCTCCCACCACCTCCCCTTGACAACTACAAGTCTGCTCTCTATGTGAGTTTTCTTTTTTTTTTTTTTTTTTTTTTTTTGAGGACAGTTATTCTAACAGGTGCAAGGTAATATCGCATTGTGGTTTTATTTTGCATTTCCAACATCATAGTGATGTTGAACATCTTTTTATATGCCTATTAATCTTTCATATATCTTCTTTGGAGAAATATCTATTTAGATCCTTTGCCAATTTTTAAATTGGGTTTCTTTATTTTTAATTGTTTGATGATTGCTTTACAATATTGGTTTGATTTCTGTCATACACCAACATGAATTAACCATAGGTGTACATATGTCCCCTCCCTCTTCAATCTCCCTCCCACTTCCTACCCATTTCCACCCCTCCAGGTTATTACAGCTCCCCAGTTTGAGTTCACAATGTCTTACAGCAAATTCCTATCAGCTATCAACTTATATATATTAGTGCAAATGTTTCCAGGCTACTCCTCTCCATTCATCTCACCCTCTCCCTCTCCTCCCCCACCCTTGTCCATACGTCTGTTCTTTATGTCTGCAACACCATTGGTACTCTGCGAAAAGTTCATCAATACTGTTCTTCTAGATTCATCAATACTGTTCTTCTAGATTAATGCATATATATATATATGCATTCATATGTGATATTTGTTCTTCTCTTTCGGACTTGCTTCATTATCTATAATAGGCTCTATAGTCATCTACCTCATTCAGTTCCGTTCAGTCTCTCAGTCACGTCTGAATCTTTACAACCCCATGAATCACAGCACGCCAGGCCTCCCTGTCCATCACCAACTCCTGGAGTTCACTCAAACTCACGTCCATCAAGTCGGTGATGCCATCCAGCCATCTCATCCTCTTTCATCCCCTTCTCCTCCTGCCCCCAATCCCTCCCTGCATCAGGGTCTTTTCCAATGAGTCAACTCTTCACATGAGTTATCCGAAGTACTGGAGCTTCAGCTTTAGCATCAGTTCTTCCAAAGAACACCCAGGACTGATCTCCTTTAGGATGGACTGGTTGGATCTCCTTGTAATCCAAGGGACTCTCAAGAGTCTTCTCCAACACCACAGTTCAAAAGCATCAATTCTTAGGTGCTCAGCTTTCTTCATAGTCCAACTTTCACATCCATACATGACCACTGGAAAAACCATAGCCGGTCCTTTGTTGGCAAGGTAATATCTCTCCTTTTAAATATGCCATCTAGGTTGGTCATAACTTTCCTTCCAAGGAGTAAGTGTCTTTTAATTTCATGGCTGCAGTCACCATCTGCATTGATTTTGGAGCCCAAAAAAATAAAGTCTAACACTGTTTCCACCGTTTCCCCATCTATTTGCCATGAAGTGATGGGACCAGATGCCATGATCTTCGTTTTCTGAATGTTGAGCTTTAAGCCAACTGTTTTCACTCTCCTCTTTCACTTTCACCAAGAGGCTTTTTAGTTCCTCTTCACTTTCTGCCATAAGGGTGGTGTCATCTGCATATCTGAGGTTATTGATATTTCTCCCAGCAATCTTGATTCCAGCTTGTGTTTCTTCCAGTCCAGCATTTCTCATGATGTACTCTGCATAGAAGTTCAATAAGCAGGGTGACAATATACAGCCTTGACGTACTCCTTTTCCTATTTGGAACTCATCTGTTGTTCCATGTCCAGTTCTAACTGTTGCTTCCTGACCTGCATATAGGTTTCTCAAGAGGCAGGTCAGGTGCTCTGGTATTCCCATCTCTTGAAGAATCATTACCAAGACCCATATGAAAGGTCTTTATTTCTGTTTTATTCTAGGAATTTCATGGTTTCATGTCATAAAGTCTCGAACCCATTTTGCGTTTATTTTTGTGACTGTTAATAAGATATGGCTCCAGTTTCATCCTTTTACATATGAATATCTAATTATCCCAAAACCATCTATTGAAGACTGTCTTTTCCCCATTGAGTCTTCCTGGCTCCCTTGTTAAAAAAAAGTTGATTGTATATACTTGGGTTTATTTTAGACTCTATTCTGTTCCATCTGTCTATTTTTCTATTTTTATGCCAGTACCATACTGTTTTGATGACTACTGGTGTATAGTTTAGCTTGCAGTCAGAAAGTGTGATGCCTCTACTTTGTTTTTTCTTTCTCATGAGTTCTTTGGCTAATTGGGGTCTTATTTGGCTCCATATAAATTTTAGAAGTTTTTTTTTTAATTTTTGTAAAAAATAGCATCATAATCTTGATAGGGATTGCATTGAATCTATAGATGACTTTTAGTAGTATTGCTATTTCAACAATATTAGTGATTCCAATCCATCTATGCAGGATATCTTCCCATTTATTTGTGTCTTTAATTTCTTTCATCACTGTCCTGTGGTTTTCAGAATTGAGGTCTTTCACCTCCTTAGTTAAATTTAATTCCTATTTTTATTGTCTTTGTCTGAGTCAATTTTCCATAGGTGTTGTACCTCCAAGGTCAGCTTTTTGTGTTCCTTTGGAAGAGATTGAGGTCATTCTAATCTGGGTGTTACTGTTTTTTTTAAGTCCCTCTTAACTCAGATAAATGTACAATTTTAATATGTACTTACCAGAAAGACTTATTGAATTTAGAATCTCATAGGGTATTACTTTGGAGGAGGCAACAGCCCCCTGCTCCAGTACTCTTGCCTGGAAAATCCCATGGATGGAGGAGCCTGGGAAGCTGCGGTCCATGGGGTCGCTGAGGGTCGACCATGACTGAGCGACTTCACTTTCACTTTTCACTTTCATGCATTGGAGAAGGAAATGGCAACCCATTCCAGTGTTCTTGCCTGGAGAATCCCAAGGACAGGGGAGCCTGGTCGGCTGCCGTCTACAGGGTCGCACAGAGTCGGACACAACTGAAATGACTTAGCAGCAGCAGCATCAGGGTATTATTTCACTTTTGTCTATTCATATTCTTCCAAGACCTAATAGAATGCTGTGTTGGCATGCTACTTACATTTATGCATCTAGTCATTTGAATTCTCTGAACCAGACTACTTATATTTGAAGACGAAAGGGTCTTCTGTTTTCATCTAATCTAACCCCCTGTAAATGTCTTAACTTGTATTCATTAATAAAAGAGGGGCTGGTTGAGCTCATATCTTTGCTCTTTTATTATATCCTTTGAATTTTTCCCATTAATAAATGTTTATTAAATGCTTACATGATGAACCTAGTCTAAAGTAAATTTGCTTCAGAAGACATGGTTCTTGTAGTTTTGTAGCCTACATGCTAAAACCAATGGTACCGATATACAGCATATTGACTTTTACATTTTCTCTGCTAAACTTTCTTTCCACTCCCTCACCACCACCACTACTACCACCCACCCACCTCACAGCATACATTTTGAGGTGATAAAAACCAATATCCTAAACATTTATTTTTCAGGTACTTCCCTGGGGTGCAGGTTCGATCCCTGATTTGAGAAATAAGACCCCACATGCTGCAAAGCATGGCAAAAATGATTTTTCTGCTTTGAAGCAGCACTGCCAGTAGAGGCTTCCTTTTGCCAGTTACTCTTGTCAGGGATGGGCTTCCTTTGTAGCTTAGTTGGTAAAGAATCCACCTGCAATGCAGGAGACCTGGGTTCAATCCCTGGGTTGGGAAGATCCCCTGGAGAAGGGAAAGGCTACCCACTCCACTATTCTGTCCTAGAGAATTCCATGGACTGTATAGCCCATGGGGTTGCTAAGAGTCGGACACGACTGAGTGACTTTCACTTTGACTTGTCAGGGATAATCCAAGTTTAAATGAAAGACCCAGCCAGCTTATTGACAAGGGGATCACTAGGTCGGATGGTTGGGGAAAAGTAGACTGAAGCAAGTAGGCGTATTATTCAGCTATCCATTATGTTTTCCTGCCTTTATCCTCTCTTCCAAACACTAGGAATATAAGACCTTATACTTAAACTTTTATACTTACACTATCAACAACCTTTTTTTGAGAAACTGAACCAAGTACTAATTCAACTGTCTGGTCCCTCCTCTGAAATCAAAAAAATAAACAACCTAATATCCAGAAACTGCCCAATGACGCTCACATTTTCTACTAGCCACTTCACTGGGCTTGAGGTCAGTTTTCTTTGGTCTGTGACTTTATGATTGTAACTCTGGACTATTTTCTTCTTGACATTCCTTTTCAATAGCTAGCACTCAGTCTTGACAGTTGAAGAGACTGCTACCATGTGGAGAATTTCAGAATATGTACTATGGTAGTTGGAAAATTATATGTACAACATCATAATGTTAGAACCTTTTCTTGCCTTGATCAGTTTTACTGAGTCCACCTCTTTCTGCTAATGTTCACCTGTCTTAACCCTTCCCAGCCCAAGTGTTGTTTTTTTTTTTCCACTCTTGAGTTCACCAGATGGGTAAACTATATCAGTCTGTCCGAGTCACTGCTATAAATCTGTATATCTCATATGCCTGATGTAATACATGGCACACAGAACACTCAATAAATATTTACTGAGTAAACAAAGAGGTTCTTGTATTTACTTCTACCACCAGCCTAGATACAGTCTTCTGACTGACCTCTGCCTAGTTATTGATGAAACAAGGTCATTTATGACTCTCTGTTTACCTTGAGTATAGACTACACCCCAGCAACCCTCAATTACCTTCCTAGTTCTAATGGCAATATTTCTCTGATCACCTACTCCTGCAACTCTTCAAGTGGCCTCTTCTCACAACAATTTTCTCTCTTAACTAACCACCATCTTTCCTTTTGACTCATCCTTTCCTTTTTTATATTATGTGCCGTTTTGAAGATTGCCTGGGTGCAAAACATTTCATGCAGTGTGCCATCCTCAGTCAGTCTCCTGCTTACTCTCCTACAGAGCACAAATGCACATTTACACTCTTATTTGCACAATAAGGGCCTCCTCCTTTCTACCCTGAAGAAGGGCTACCCCAAGTCACAAACAGTGAGGAGGGTCTTTTGAGTCCAGGGACACAAAGAAGCTGGTTAATTCCGTTCTTTTAAGGCGATTTTAAAAATAATCACATTGAGGTGATGGTGTGAAAGTACTTTCATGAAGTTAAACTTGCAAGGGTCTGCCTTCCTCTTCTCTGGATATCATACTGACACATCTGCCATTCGAATTGGATTTTGTGAATCTTTAAAAAGTGAGAGTGGTTGGAAGGAATGCTGTGGCTTTCACTATGTCTTTCTGTTGTTCCCTCCTGAGAGCCAGGATGATGGGATGATATTACAGTGGTTCTGTCTCTATTCCCAATCATCATTGCAAATTGACAGTGGTACTCTAAAGTCAGGCTTGTTGGCAAAAAAAAAAAAAAAAAAAATTCCACAGATTGTTAGACTTTGAGTTCTACAGCATTATGTAGAAGAAAAAGGAAATACTTTTAGCTAAAGATTATGTCTTGTCACCTCTGTATTGCAACACATGGCTGGGAACGTAGAAGTTATTCAGTAAGTATATGACAAAGTTAAAATTGTTGCCTTGATAACAATTTTATTTCTCAGATTGTAGAATAATTCAAGCGAGAAATTACTGGGATACTAATTCTAAACAGGAAGAAAGAGCTGATTGGTAACATAGTGGTGATAGGAATCTTGGAATTTCTCATCTTAGAGTTTGTAGTAATAAAGGAAAGAAATTTTGTTTATGGCCCCACATCTATTATAGACTTTAGAAAAGCATATTTCAAAAATCAGGGGAATGAAAGATAAATATGTCCCTATTGTCCTGACATACTACATTTTTTAAATGATTAGAGATTCTCAAAATCAAGAACTCCAAATTTCTGGTCAATAAAGAAGAGAAAGTAATAATTAAAACAGTCACACTCAAGCTTCATCACACCCCATGGCAACAAAAAGGACACACACCAGAAGGGACATAACATATACCTATAACAGTGCTCAGTCCAGAAGCTGCAAAAACACACATCATAATTTGTAGAGAAGAAGGTGTAGAGTCATCCCTCAGGATCCACAGAGGATTGGTTTTAGGACACCCTCAAACAGCTAAATCCATGGTACTCACATCTCTTATATAAAATGCCTTGGTATTTCTATATACATATGCACATCCTCCTATATGCTTCAGATCATCTCTAGATTGCATATAATACCTAATACAATGTAAATGCCATGTAGTTGCCAGCAGATGGAAAATTAATGTTTTATTTTTTTTGAACTCTCTGGAATTTTTGTTTTTTGTATATATTTTTTATCCTTGGTTGGTTAAATCTGTGGATGTGGAACCTGTGGACACAGAAGCCAGCCTGTAGTTTGAAACTCCACTCAAAAGGGCATTCCCCCTTCCATAGTTCCTAAACATCACCTGTGTGATAACACAGAAAGTTCTTTCTTGAAAATTTTGATACAATTTTTAAAGGTTACTTTCCGTTCACAGTTATTACAAAATATTGCCTACATTCCCCATGTTCTACAATACATCGTTGAACAAATGTTGGTGTGGATGTAGAAGGATGGGAACCCTTGTACACTGTTGGGCGAATGTAAATTGGTGCAGTTACTGTGGAAAACAGTATGAAGGAAGTTCTTTGATAAGCTCAGGTGTGACACAATAATTGGAAGAGCATAGATCCAAGTATACGTTAACAGAGAAAAACAGTTTTAAGAAAAGTGTCAGAAAGGAAGGACCACTAAATGTGTGCATGTATTTAGTTCTGTTGAGAGCAAGAGCAAGAAAGAGGTAGGCCTGCTTGGCATTCTAGGAAAAGTGATAGCTGACGGAACTATTCACTGAGGTTTCTCTGTCAATGGGAAGGATGTTCAAACAGAAAAAGGGTGGATGAAACATGGATAAGAAGGAATTTGAATCTGAAAGTAAATAAGAAATTAAAAGACATTTATCTATTCCCTTTGAGTATTTTAGGTCTCTAGCCCTAGAAAAACTGTATCTAAAGGCAGTGAATCAAGCTGCAAAAGTAACAACAAAACTATTATTATCAGCTTTTGAGGCATCATAGAGGGCATGTTCCGTAAGACTAAAAATGGGTAAAAATAAATGCTCTGATTTTCTCAAAAGGGGGGGGGGAGTTGTGGTAGTAGGAGTGATTGTTGAAACTATGCATCTGGAAATTTAACAATTATTCCCAGCATAATTCTAAAGTTGATTTTTAATCAGATAGTTTATTAAACGTTGAAGCTTATCAGACATCCATTAAAGAAATATTGGTCATCAAGATCTTCAAGTTGATTCACTAAGAAAATAATATTTATGTGGCATTTAGCTTAGTCAGTAAAGAATCTGCCTGCAGTGCAGGAGACCTGGGTTCGATCCCTGGGTTGGGAAGATCCCCTGGAGAAGGAAATGGTGACCCACTCCAATATCCTTGCCTGGAAAATCTCATGGACAGAGGAGCCTGGTGGGCTGCAGTTCATAGGGTTGCAGAGTCAGGCATGACTGAGCGACTAACACTTACTTACTTAGTTACTTCTTGACAGTATTACAAAATTAGACTTTAAAGGAAAGACAACAGCTAACACATGCATAAAAAAAATCAGGACTTAGAGGATTAAGAATGGCTTGAATTATAACCAACAAGATTAAAGTCACAGTTGCCATGCACAGTTGACCCTTGAACAGTACAGAGATTAGGGATGCCGACCCTTCCTGGAGCCATATAACTTTATAGTTGGCCCTTTTTATCTGCAGTTCCACACATGTAGATTCAACCAACCATGGGTGGTGAAGTACTATAGTATGCATTTATTGAAAAAATAAAAATCCCATGTACAAGTGGACCTATGCAGTTCAAACCTATGTTGCTCAAGGGTCAAGTGTATTCTTCATTGGCTAGTCTGGTATTAACCAAGGCTGGGTAGCATACTTCCAGAATCATTGGAAAACATTGCATCTGGAGGATGATTTACTTAGAGAGTGGCAAACATGTCCAATGAAGAATGTTTGTTTTTTCAGGCTAGAGAATAAGAGATTTTAGTAGGACATGGTGAAAGTGAAACTGAAGTCATTCAGTCATGTCTGACACTTTGGGACCCCTTGGCCTGTAGCCTACGAAGCTTCTTGGTCCATGGGATTTTCCAAGCAAGAATACTGGAGTTGGTTACCATTTCCTTCTCCCTGAGATCTTCCCAACCCAGGGTTTGAACCCGGGTCTCCCACATTGTAGGCAGACACTTTACCGTCTGAGCCACCAGGGAAGTGGTAGTGGTCTTTAAATATTTCAAAAACTGTCATATGTAAGAGAAATCAGAACAATGAGGGAAGAAATGAGATCAATGGATGAAGTATAGGAAGGAATACTTTAGCTTAAGACAAACTTTCTAACAGTTTTAGCTGTTTAACATTGCAGTGGTCTGTATAGTAAGGTAGTGAGCTCCTTCTGTATCAATAGAGTAATTGAAGCAGAAACTAGATATGTGTGTTTTGGACTGTTAAGATTATTCTGTCATTAGAAGAAAATTTAGGCAAGATGAGTTGTAAAATCCCTTCTGACTCTGAGGTCCTATGATACTACCTGTATTAATACTTTTCTTTGTAAACAACTGCTTCTATCATAATTTATAAGGGGAAACTCAGTAATTCCAAAAGCCATGTTACAGATCACTATAAAACATTTTTCCCTGAATATGTTCCCTCTTCTCATATCTTTCCTCCCTATATACCCATTTAAAGATATACTAAACTAATAACACACTCATAGTGGTAATGATCAGTACCCTGCATATTTGTACAACAGATTGTGCCATCAGAACAAATAATAAATGTGCATACTCTTTTCTTTAGTATGTATGTGTTTGAGAAAAAAAATGCTCACAACTACATTTTTTTTAATTGGAGGATAATTGCTTTACAACGTTTTGATGGTCTCTGCCATGCATCAACGTGAATCAGTCATAATCATATATATATATATATATATATATATATATATATATATATATCCCCTCCCTCTTGAGCCTCCCTTTTCCACTTCCATTCCATCCCTCTAGGTCATCACAGAGCGCCAGGCTGGGCTCCCTGTGTTATACAGCAGCTTCTCGCTAGTTATTTATTTCACACATGATACTGTATATATGTCAGTTGTACTTTCTCAACTTGTCAACCCTCTCCTTCCCCCACTGTGTCCACAAGACCATTCTCTAAGTCTATGTTTCCATTTCTTCTCTGTAAATAGGTTCATCAGTACTATTCTTTAGATTCCATATGTATGTGTCAATATAGGATATTTATTTTTCTCTCTCTAACTTACTTCACTCTGTATAATAGGCTCTAGGTTTATCCACCTCACTACAACTGACTCAGATTTGTTCCTTTTTATGACTGAGTAGTATTCCATTGTATATATGTACCACAACTTATTTATCCATTCATCTGTCAATGGACATCTAGGTTGCTTCCATGTCCTGTCTATTGTAAATAGTGCTGCAATGAATATTGGGGTGCATGTGTCTTTTAGAATTCAGAACTAATTTTTAAAGGAATAAGTTCATAATTATTTTGTAGAAGTATCTCCACCATTGACACAGTGAAGTATTCTGCTTTAGAGATGTACCAAGCACTTTCTTGTAATTTAGAATATTACCTTAAAAGATTAAGGATATAGTGCAAGCCTTATAGAATACCCTATTAAGGTACTATGGATTTACTTCTTATCTATAAATGTCTATAACTTCTCTTAAACCTTTTAAAAACACATTTCTATTATTAATGTAAATCATTTTTAGTATAGTAGTGATAAATTCACAAGGGTAAAGTTGGATGTATCTTCTTTGGCACAAATGTTTAGTTATTGTTGCATATCTCTCATAGATACTTCAACAGTATTGAGCTATCTGCTAGGTATTTTCTATGTGTGAAGCAGTTACATACCCACTATCTTGGTTCCTTTTTGAAAGTGCTTATGAAGTAGATGGGGCTTCCTATGTGGAACTAATGCAGGGGACATGAGAGACACGGGTTCAATCCTGGATCGGGAAGATCCCCTGGAGGAGGGCATGGCAACCGACTCCAGTAGTCTTGCCTGGAGAATCCCATGGACAGAGGAGCCTGGCAGGCTACAGTCCATGGGACTGCAAAGTGTCCTGACACAACTGATGCGACTGAGTACACACACACAGAAACCATTTGGTATCTCACAGGTCTCTGAGGCTCTGCTTCATCTCTCGGGTCACTGAAGCTCTGCTTATTTTTTTTTCCATTCTTTTTTGTCTATAGTGTTAAGATTGGACAATTTCTATGAGTCTATCCATCAAATTCACTATTTGTCATTTCATGCACTGCTGCTGTTAAATGAATAGAGTAAAATTTTCCTTTTCAGATTTTTCTGTTTTGAAATTTTCATTTATTTATTTTTTATATAAGTTACTGTTTCTTTGTTGAGATTTTCTATCTTTTCATTTATAACAAGTATATTTTCCTTTATATCCCAGCGCATAGTTAAGATAGCTGCTTTAAAAATTTCAGAATTGCTCTCTGTTGATTTTTTTTTCTCTTGAGAATGAATCACATTTTCTAGTTTTTTTAAAAATAGGTTAAATAATTTTGAAATTTATCCTGGATATTAGAGAAGAATATATTATAGAGGCTTTGTTATATTCCTTTAAAGAGTATGTTTTTTTTTAAGGAAGCATTTAATTTGGCTGAATTCACACTGTAAACCCTATCTCCTCTGCAATGGGATATAGCTCAAATCAGAAAGTTGCATACTTTTAGGTTTAGCTGGGCTGCTTGTATTCTACCCTGTTTGTATACAATTCAGGGGTCTGTAAGAGATTCAGACAGAATTTATAGGCAGAATATGAGATACCCGTCTGTCTCTCTCCTTTGCAGGATTTCGTCTTACTTCCCAATGGCTGTGATTGCCCTTGAACTTGGTCCTCTAGTTCTTCAAGGAAGTGAGACCACAGATTAATATATGAGTTGTAGCTACCCCATGAGGTGCTAAAAATCATTTTTCACAGTGGGAAACTCACTCCATTTCTCTTTTCGTAAAATATCAATTCTGCCCACTACTGTCATCTACCTGCTTTTGTTTTACTCTCCAGGTCCTTCAGGTAATTTTGTATTTCTATTTTACCCAGAGTTTACACTTGTTATCTGCAGAATGATTGGTTTGACAGGGGCTTACTTGGTTATTACCAGAAGTGGAACCATCCTGCAGTGCATCTACTCAGACATTTTAGAAGAGGAGACTGAGATTCAGAAAGGATAATTGACCTTCCCAACATTACTTGGCTAGAAAGTAATAGAGCTACAGATTAAATATAGATTTTTTTGATCCAAATCCAGAACATCTCTATATGTTACTTTTGAACATCAGTAATACTGTTCTGGGCTTCCCTGGTGGCTCAAGTGGTAAAGAGTATGCCTACCAATGCAAGAGACCCAGGTTCAGTCTCTGAGTTGGGAAGATCCCCTGCAGAAGGAAATGGCATTCCTGCTCCAGTATTCTTGCCTGGGAAATCCCATGGACAGAGGAGCCTGGTGGGCTAGAATCCATGGCATCACAATGAGTTGGACATAGTGACTGTCTGTCTGTCTGAATACTATTCCTCCCAGATGGGTGAATCCTATCTTGTCTCTTCTCATATAATACCTAATATTCCCATCACCTTCATTAGTTTTTCCCTGTAGTTGTCCATTAAACATTTTCCAACTTCCTACTAATCTCCTTTAGGTTCCTACCATATTCCCCCAGTAGGTTTCATTGCGTAAGAGAAAGAAACTTACTTTTGCCTTTCTTTCTAGTGTCCTTTCTGAATGGTGTCCTAGCAATGTCTTCATGGAATAGTTTACAGGGTTCTTAAATATCATTTCTGTGTTAAAAGTAGAAGCTCAGAGACTGTCATCTTACACGATTTCAGTTATTCTTCCTCCTAGATATGTTACCCTACTCACTCTAATAGGAAATTTTACCTCTTTAACTCTCTCATGAGTCTTATTTGATTTTTATTGTAATATTTCCTTGTTGTTAAAGCATCTTATATGGAGAGAACTTGTGTCATCTAACAGTCTTAAACCCACAGTCTTTCATATCATTAGCAAAATGTTAAAATAGACTGTATGGTATAATGAATTTAAAAAAGTGTTGCAGCAGATGTACATACATGTAGAAACCATGTTCTGAGTGCTTACTCTGCAGTTGTCACTTTGCTAAGTGCTGGAGATATGATAATGAGCAAAACCAACATAGTCTTTGCCCTCCTAGGGCTTTTAAAGTCTAGTAGAGGAGTCAGACAACTTACTAAGCAGTAATCGAAAGAAAATTAAATGTGGATGTGATGGGTGCTATGGGAGCTCATGATAGTAGTACCTTACCTGTCTGGTATGAGAGAGGGTAGATAAAGTGAATATTCTGATCTGTTTTAACTAGTGTGGCTTCCTTGTCATATATCCCCTTTTGGCCTCAGTTTTCCTATGAGTAAAATGAAGTTCATGGGCAAGGTATTAACAGTTTTCAACATCTTTTCTAATTAGTTAATTCTTCTGTCTCAAGTGATACATGATCAACTTTGAAGGCAGTTTGATAATCTTTCTGAGCCCCAAGTTCCCCAACTGCAAAATGGGAATAATAACTACTTCAGAGTGCTAATGTGAGAATTAAATGACATACAAGGCTGGGAGTACAGAAAGGTTATAGGATAAACATGTAGCATTTTCCTTCTGTGACTGTTTTACTTAATAGTAAATAGTTTAAAGCATCATTTTTACAGTAAAATATTTATTATGAAGTAGAATGCAATGTTTATGTGAATATATAAGATAAACCAAAAGAATTCTAGGCATTAGTAATATTAATCTCTTCTGTTCTTAAGGCTACTTGCATAGAAAAATTTTAAGAATCACTTTGCAAAAATATCTAGAATGGTGCCTAGTGCATGATGCTGCTGGTGCCTAGTGCATGATAGGAATGCAATATATCATGTTTTTCGGTGTCAATCAGTGCTCATTATTTACATTTTTTGCAGTCCGCTTTGTTTACTATTCTTAAAATTGTCTCCCCCAACTTCTACATGAACTCATTTTTATTTTTAAGCAATCTTTAGTGTGTAATTTTAAAAAATAGTATTGAAAACCCAAATAAATGGCATCCAGTGGTTTCCCAATTGCCACTGTTGTGGAATCCGGAGTTGCAAAACAAACCTCCAGACAATGGAGTACAGTTTATTATGCCAGCGGGTCCAAGGGGAATTAGTTCCCAACAAGGACCCTGATGGTTCCAAGAGGCCCCGTTTTATACCCCCCACCGCATGACTGGTTACATGTTAGCAACCTCTTTGTTGTATATGATTGAGTTTTACAACAAGTAGGTGCTAGAAGAGCAAACAATTAAGGTTAAAGGCGGCGCGGGTGGTGGGGGGCAGAGACAATGATTTTTCGTCTAGTGGGGATATCTCCGTGGTTAATCTAACAGAGGCAGCCTGACTTCAACTACAGTCTCCCTTTGTTATCTGTAGGGAGGGAAGTCTTCAGGAGACCTAGTTTTCACTAGCAACGGTTTCCTTACTCTGGGACAGGGTTCAGGCCAGTTCACATCCAGTCTTTAAGACAGATGACAGGCTTCAAGATGGAATCTCTCCTGCTTTCCTCACACTGGCCCCAACACCACATCCTTTTTTATCTCCTCAAAGAACTCTTGTAAATGAATCAAGATATGATTTCTACTTACAGAAATGTTGTTGCCTTTTCCCCACTGGGCTATATTTCTATTTGTATATTTGATGTCATATAGATTAAGGTGTTTGAACTCAAAACTACAAGAATATTTCAGAATCACAGTAAGCTTATAAAGCCCAGTTCCTAGTGCTTGTGCTAATAGGCAAAGGTATCATGGATAAATACAATCCACAGATATTCCTCAAACCTTTCTTTAGCTATTGTTTGAGCACATTTTCTCATCAGAAACTACATGCCAGAGGAGGAAAATTGACTACTTTCACCTTTCATTTTCTCCATCAAGTCATCCCAGCTTAACTCTATTTTATGCTAATAACTCCTTTACTCCAAATTCCCCTGCCCCACTTAAGTTTTCTATTTTTTAATAATAGCATTTTTTAATGCAATATGTTTTAAGTCCTTGTCAGGTTTTTATATGCTTTGTGTTTTACTACCCTCAAAACCCTCCTATTCAAATATGAAATGTATTTTGAGGTTCTCTTCTCATATATGTTCTTTTCTGTAACCTCTGGTACAATTTTTGCACAATGTAGATGCTTAGTAACCATCTGTTAACTAACCATATACCTTCTTGTGGGTGTAAGTACACTAAAAAAAGGCAAAGAAATGTCAGGAGGAAGGAAATGGAAGGGAGTTAATAATGATAAGTATTCATGGGGATGAATTATTCCCAAACTGACGTATTTCCTGAAATTAAGAGTAGACTAACCCATCACTTCTCCTAAAGGGAGCTGAATACCTATTGAAAGTGAAAGGGAAGTTGAACTCTTTGGAAAGAAATCATTATTCTGAAATAGTCTGCCTTTACCATGAAGTGACAGTTCTCTAAAAATGTATTACCTTTTTCCCTACAAAAAGAACCTTCATTCCTTTAGCAGTCAAGTGAGTTAATTTCTTTTCAATTTTTTAAAAACCATTTCTAAACTTCATCTTAGTTTCTCCAATGAAGGCAGTCAACTTTGGTGGTGTCTGTATACACAGACTGGCTTGAAAAAAAATATCTGGAAGAATTAAACATAAAGTTCTTTTGAAAACAACTGGTTAGATTGAATCTCAATAGATTTATTTTTGACAGATACTTGAAGTATTTGTGACTGGTTAACAGCAGGACTATAATAGATTTTGAAATCTAACAGAAGTTGAACTTGAGAAATGGCCAGTGATGAAAACCCATAGCTGAAGGATAATTAACCATTTTGAGTGCTATAAAATAGGCAGAAAAGCCACTGTTGATTTATTACATTTTCTGTCCATATTACAAAAGACCCTTGGGTGCATTTGCAAATACATAGACACCAAACATAACTAGGATCACACCTGGACTATTCAGCTTCTCAGAACTCATTAACTGAAAAGATATAGATTAATTGGAGAGAGTTCAGAGAAGAGTAACAAAAAATGATTAAGGGGCCAGAGGGATTGATTTATGAGCAAAGATTAAAAGAATTTTGTCTATTCAATTTAGGTAAGTGATGACTAAAGGGGAAGGGGGTGGGGACACACTGTCTGAAGGGTGTAAACACCAAGGAGAGAGGAGAATAATTTACTATGCAACATGAGAATATAACTAGGGCTAATAAGCTATAATTACCCAAAGGAAAAACAGAATAAATATGTCAGGCAAACTCAGAACCATAAGACCGCCAACTTGTTTCTCAAGGAGACATAGACACAACCCAAGTCTCATGCAGATTAACAAATACATGTGATGTGAAATAATCATCTGCTGCCATTGAGCACTTGCCTCCCCCTGCTCTCTCCAGTGGCCTTGACTTTTATCTTATATTATGGCTACTTCAAGTCCAGTCTCGTACATGGGTCTACACAATTTTGTCATTACTGGTACTAGTGTTTCTTTCAAAGTTCAATTCTAATAGTGGTCACAGATGAGCCCTTCATTTTGGACATACTATGAATTCGCTTATAAAGATCAAATCTGCAGGTGAGAAAATCTTGGATTCTGCTTGGGATTGTAAAAAAAAACAGAAGTCAGTTCTTACATTTGGAATATCCAATAACGAAGTTTCAAATTGTATTTCATGTCTAAAAAAATTCAATTTTAGCATTATCTGAAAGAAAAAAGATATTAAAAATAAATCTTTGTAGGCCTCATTATTTGTGTAAACTTTGGAATGTGGTTCTTCAGAAAACCAATTAGTCTGTGGGTAACTGCAGGCTAAGTTATTTGGCTAATTCCTATTGTGCTATCATGACATTCCAGAACACTGCTATTTAACCTTGCCAGATAAGATTTTGCATGTCACTGCAGTGAAAGCAGCTTTTTTTCTATGCATACTTTTCTCCTTTTCCTTTGTGCTGGGAATCTTCATAGAGTGATCCTACTCTGGAAATATCTTTTTCTTTTCCTTCACCACTGCTTTGACAAGTTTTTCTGGTTTTATTTTAGGTTATATATTTGTCCAGTTTTTCCTAGACAAATAAGATCTTAATGCAATATTTAAAATATAAAGTTTTTAAAATAAACTTTTTACTTTAAAATAGCTTTTGATTTACAGAAAAGCTCAAAGATTGTAGAGTTCCTATACACTCTATGCCAGTAGCCCCTATTACATTAGAGTGGTACATTTGCCACATAAAAGGAACTAATATCGATATATTAACTAAAACTCATAGTTTATTCACAATTCCTTAGTTTCTATCTAATGTCCTTTTTCTCTTACAAGGTCCCGCACAGGATCCCATAATGTCCATTGTGAGTCTTCTCTTGACAATGGCAATTTCTCAGACTTTCCTTGTTTTCAGTGGACCTTAACACTTTTGAGGGGTGCTGGTCAGCTATTTTGTAGAATCTCCCGCAATTGTAATTTGTATAATGTTTTTCTCATTAGATTGGGGTTATAAGTTTTGAGGGAAGAAGACCACAGAGATAAAATGCCATTGTCAACTCATCATATTAAAGGTAGATGCTATTATTTTTACTTAATCTTGATCACCTAGCTAGCTAGTGTTCTTTGGGTTTCTCCAGTGTAAAATTATTAATTTCCCCCTTGTCATGCTGTACACTTTGAAAGTTACGGTGTGCAGTGCAGTTTAAGGAGTAGAGAGTTATGCTCCACCTTCTTGAGGGTGAAATGGCTACATAAATTGTTTGGGATTCTTCTGTATTGTCGATTTGCCACCTGGCTATTTGTTTGTTTGCTTAATGATTTGTTTATATAAATATAGACACAAGGATATGTGTTTAATACTTTGGATTATAATCTAATACTACTTTATTTTATTACTCTAATTGTTCAAGCTTTGGCTATTGGGAGCTCTTTCATTTGGCCCATGTCATTTGACATACCACCATCCATGTGGACTTTTACTAATACTTCTTTATGGCACTACAACATGCTATAGGCTAACATGTTTATTTCCTGCTTCCAGCAGTCCTATCATGAACCAATTCTCCAAGGATCCCTGGTTCTTCTTACTGGAAAATATTATTAAAAACCTTGACCTAAGTGCTTGATCCTACTGACGCATCATTACTTCTAAGCCTTCTCAGCTGACAGAGGGGAAAAAACATATATATATCCTAGCCAATATTTACATGCATATCTATATATATTCTTATATGTAACCATTTTTATCTATATGAAGCTAAACAGGAGTTCATACTGATGTCTTCAACTCTAATCCATTACCATACGGATCATTCTAGCCTTCTCTCCTGCTTGCCTATAACCTCCCACTCCTACGCACCATCCACTTCATCATCCAAATTTAACACCTAACAGTTTTCAGAATTGTTAACTCACACCTCCACAGGGGAGACTTTATCAAATAGAGTACATACTTATCTATAGTATCTTTTGTCTTTAGTCTAACAAACTCTACTGATTTCCAAAGTTACTTAGGTCAGCTCTTTTCCCCCCACCTGCTTCAGTGAGGTTATTTCATATATATGTAATAAGAATTTCTGTCACATTCTGCATTCCATCCTGCGATCAATTTCTTAATGAGTTCTTAAATGACTTTTTAAACTTTGCATACATAATATTTACTCTTTGTGATGTAAGGTTCTATGGGTTTTTAAAAAATGCATAGTGTTATGTATTTACCATTGCAATGTCATAAAAAATAGTCTCACCACCCTTTTACAAAGGCAGCCCTGTGCTCCATGTACTCAGCCTTTCCTCCTCCTCCTCAAACCTCTGGCAACCACCAATCATCTGTTTACCTACCATTTCTATAGTTTTGTCTTACAGTATGTAGCATTTCCAACTGGTTTCTTTCACTTAGCAGTATATATTTTAGATTCGTCCACATCTTTGTGTGGCCTAATAGGTTATTCCTTATTACTGATCATTCCACTATATATATGTATAAAGTTTATCCCTGTATCTATTGAAGAGAATCTTGATTGTTTCTAGCATTTTGTGATTATGAACAAAATTGCTATAAATATTTGCCTGCTACTTTTTGTGTGTAAATAAGTTTCAGATTAATTGGGTAAATATTTAGGAGTGTAATTGCTGCATTGTATGTTGGACTTTGTAAGAAACTTATAAACTGTCTTCTAAAATGGCTGTACCATTTTGCATTCTCACTGGCAATAAATGAGAGGTCATATTGCTTTGCATCCTGGCCAGCAATTGGTATTGTCAGTCTTTGTTAAAATTTTATCCTTTCTAATGAATGTGTAGTGGTACCTTATTGTAGATTTAATTTGCATTTCACTAGTGACAATCTTACTCACTTTTTGTTATAATCTATGAATGTTTTAAACAATAGTTTTTGTTTTACTAACCAATTCTCCCTTTATTGGAATGAAGGGAACAAATGCTTATAAAATGTTAGGCTCCATTTATTTTGAGGAAAAGGGTCTAAAATTCAAGCTACTACCATTTTATAAATGTGTAGATTTTATATTTCTGTATTAATTAGCTACAACATAGGCAAAGGAGGTAGCTGCTAAAGTGAATGTTAAGTCACTGTCATAGAGAATCAGTTCAGTGAGATTGTTGTGCAGAAAGTAGAGGGAGCTTGTTTATTGGTAAGTAAGATGGCTGTTTTTCTGGATGTATCCAGAGCTTCTCTTTATTCTCCTCTCCCTCCCTACCATCACCACATACACACACACAACATCCTATTTTTTATCCTCGCCTCCTGAAAATGGAAATAGTAGCAAGAAAAACTAAAATGTACTCAGAATATACATGTAGCATGATTTCTTCTCACTTTAGGATCAGATAACCAGAGTGACTTTTAATTCCTTTTCCCATCACCATATAACTTGCAGATACACAATTTCTTCTAAAACTCTTCAAAATCTGATTTTGATTGTCTTATAACCCTAACTTAGGTTCTCCCTTTCGTGTATGCCCAGCACTGCTATTTCTTCCAAGCCACAAACTTGTCTTTCCCCCTTTAATACCGATTACATCTTATCCATTCTATATTTCATTTCTTCAGGGTCACACTAGGTGGAGAAAATTTATTTCTTAAATCAATTTTACCTTGACTGTTAGGACAAAGAACACAACTTTGATTGGACATCTACAAAACACCAGGCACTTTCATACATGTTCTCATTTCATTCCCATAACACTATAAGGTGATTATAATTCCCATTTTATAGATAAGAAAATTTAGAGCTAAGTAGCATGCTTTAATACATTTGTACATGGTATTCCCTCTACCTATGATGTCCCTTAAGTTCTATCTCTATTTATCAAGCTACTAAAGCTTTATAAACTGCTTCAAGCTTTACTTCCTCAAGTGGTGATCTCAGCAGTTTCTGTGTCAATTTTGTCAAGACTCTCCAAGTAATTCTGATACTTGGCCCTGGTTAAGATCCATCATGCTAAACAGTGACTATGTAGAGGGCAAAGGCCACATCTCACTTTATTTGTATCCCTATTACATTGCATAATATCTTACATTCCACAGTATTTTAGCAATAAATGTTTATTAAATGAATGATTGGGGTTTTATGGAAGTGTAGACATTTTTTGCATTGCACTTGATGAGTAAATTTAGAGCCATTTGAGCAAATTTCTTCAGATAACTGCTAAATCTTTGGGGAGTAGTTGAAGTAAAAGGTGGTGGTAAGTGTGAATGAAACCCATGTAAGCAATGAGGCAATGATTTTTGGAATGAAGAGAATGCTTATCATTTTTGTTTACAAAAAAGCATAAAAATAAATATCTACTGTTCTCATAATACAAACTGTTAAAAGTAGTCTGATTAAGTATTTAGCTGGTGTGAATACACAGCAGATAATTGTAAATCAGGGATACTTCTTTGGGAAACAGGTTGCCGTCAGAAACAGGAATGACATAAAGAGTTAAACACTTACTAAATAAAGCAGGCATAGATTAAATTTTTAAATAGTTGAAAAACACTGCAGTGGGAACTCAGAAAAATTTTGGTGGCGTGATATTCTTTACAAAAAATAAACTCCTTGGTGACTCAAATCCTTTGAATACCTTGCGCTCTGTGGTACTGAATGCTGCTGGAACTTACATGTAGTAGCTTCTTCATTCTACAAAACCTTCCATTTTATATTAAAGGTGTGTATTTTAACAGAATTTGACTTTTATGGGCAAGAAGTAATGCAAAACATTTCTAATCAACTCTCTAGCAGACATGGCAACACTTTCCACACAACTAGATTTCAACTGATAAGAGATGAGATTTCTGATTACTATCTCAACAGATACTATTAGCACAGGTCAGAGATTGTGACTGGCAAGTGCTCACACTTGGGAATCTCAGTACTAACATAATTCGTAACATTATTTATTTCTTAGAACTGGGCTCTGCACAGTCCCAGTTCAATGTCAACTGAAGACCCCAGGAAGATACTGTACAGCTGACTTGATTTGCCAAAGAAATTTGAAAACTTGTTTAAAGCAATTAAAAGAATTCTTGTTGTTTTTTGGCAATGCTAGGTAGAACTTGGCTCGTCATGGAGCTGGGGTAATCAGAGAGTGAGCAAATGGTAATTTAGGTCCTTAGGCTAACATACAAGCTTTGAAGCTGGAATATTTCTAATTGCATGCCTAATGCTTGATTGACATGATTCTGAGGTTAGACAACTACCCTCAAGAAGCTGCTCCTAGTTTCTCATTTTTACCAGTGGCCATCTGCTCCTTCACACAGAGCTGTGCCACACAAACTGGCAGTGGTCTGCCAGGGTCCAACATGTTTCTTCCTAGAGGTTAGATTCTATTCTGGGTTATAGAAAAGCACTTCATTATATTTAAACAATAAGTGTGTGTGTGTATGTGTATGTATGTGTGCTAAGTTGATTCAGTCATGTCTGACTATTTGCGACCCCATGGACTCTAGCCTGCCAGTCTCCTCTGTCTATGGGATTCTCCATGTAAAAATACTGGAGTGAGTTGCCATGCCCTCCTCCAGGGGATCTTCCCGACCCAGGGATCAAACCCATATCTCTTATTTCTCCTGCATTGGCAGGAGGATTCTTTACCACTAGTGCTACCTGGGAAGCCCATATGTGTGTATGTATATGTGTATGTGTGTGTGTGTGTGTATGTGTGTGTAGTAGTAGAGTGCAGAATTTCTCTAAAATGAGTAGAGAAGGCATTGGAAGTATGGGGAAATTTCTAAAGCAAAGGAAATGGCAGCCCACTCCAGTGTTCTTGCCTGGAGAATCCCAGGGATGGGGGAGCCTGGTGGGCTGCCGTCTATGGGGTTGCACAGAGTCGGATATGACTGAAGCGACTTAGCAGCAGCAGCAGCCCTAAGTTATAGCCACTTCTCTGGAAATGCCTTTCTCATCTGTTTAGAAATCTTGTGCTTACTTTTCAAATGTCCACTCAAAAGTCATCCATCCCAACTTCCTTACCTCAAGCAGATAACTTCCTCCTCTATGTTTTCATTGACTTTCCTCCAAGACCTTACTATGGCATTCATCATATCAATGGGATTAGTTGTTTATCTCCTCATTAGACAGATTGTAAAACTCAGAATAACAAGGTCTACAAAATTCTTTATACCCTCAGTGCCTTGCACACTACTTGGCTAGAGCAAGTGCCTAGCAAACAGTGAATGGATAGATACATGAGTCAATGGAAGGATGGATGGATGGATGATAGGACAGACAGGAAAATGTCCATTCATGAATGTCTGTCCACCTGAAAAAATTTTGAGTTCTTCTCCTAATATTTTAGTCAAGGCCTCTGAATATAGACATAGATTTTCACTGGGTTTTTTAAATTTGTGTGTCAGTTACACTTTTACTATTTTTTTAAGTGGGGAAATAATCTATGTGATTAACCCTATTAAAAGACTCAGGAAGGAAAATCATATGTTCATGTCAATCCATGCAGACAAAGTGGCTAACAAAATCCAATACAAACCCATGACACAATTTTCTCAAAAGACAAGGAGTAGAGGGGATGGTGAATACTGAATGCTTTCCTTCTTAGATGAAGAACAAGGTAAGAATGTCTCTGACATCATTTCTTGTCAGCTTTGTGAGGAAGGTTCTAACTAGTGCCATAAGGAAAGAAAATAAAAATTACAGGTTACCAGTTCTGACCAATTTTCTGCTGATGGGTAGGGCTGTGTTCCCTCCCTGTAGTTTGGACTGAGGCCAAACTATGGTAGGCATAATGGCAATAATGGCGTCAGTACTAAAGGAGACCAGTCCTGAATATTCATTGGAAAGACTGATGATGAAGCTGAAGCTCCAATAATTTGATCACCTAATGTGAAGAATCGACTCATTAGAAAAGACTTTGATGATTCTGGGAAAGATTCAAAGCAAGGAGAAGAAGTGGACAACAGAGGACAACATGGTTGGATGGCATCACCAACTGGATGGACATGAGTTTTAGCAAGCTCTGGGAGATAGTGAATGACAGGCAAACCTGGCGAGCTGCAGTTCATGGGGTCGCAAAAGTCCGACATAACTGAGCAACTGAACAGCAACAATCAGTTTTGAAAGAAAATTCAACTGTCTTTATATGCAGACAATGTGATCATCTTTGTAGAAAATCATACAAAATCTACAAAACAACCACTAAAAACTGGTAAGTGAATATAACAAGTTCACAGGACACAAACTCTCTATTTAAAAATAAATTCTATTCATATATAGCAGCAATTAACAATCAAAAATATTGACATTTAAAAATATGTATTTCATAATGCATTCAAATACGTGAAATAATGTTAAGATGTCGTTTTTCCCCAATTTGATCTATCCTAACTCTTTTTGTAGACATTGACAAATCAATTCTAAAATTTATCTGGAAAGACAAAGTACTTTGAAATAAAACAACTCTGAAAAAAAAATTGGAGGGCTACGTGATCTCAAAGTTCATAAGAAAGCAACAGTAATCAAGATTCAATGTTTTTAATATGACAATAGATGGTAGGTCAATGAGCAGAACAGTGAACCCAGAAGTAGTCCCACACATATATGGTCAATTGATCTTTAAGAAAAGTGTAAAGGAATTCAATGGAGAAAGCATAGTCTATCTAATAATAATCATGTTGGAACTTTTGGGCATCATTATTTTTGTAAAAACCTTGATTAATAGCTCACATTCTACAAAAAAATAACTCAAAATAGATCATAGACTTAAATGTAAATTGTAGAGCTATCAGGCTAAGAACAACAACTCAATTTTTTTAAATGGGTGAAATATATAGAGATACTTCAAAGAAGATATATGAAAACATGCCCAACATCATTGGTCATTGGATAAGCAAATTAAAACCACCCTGAGAGAGTAGTACACATCTAAATTAAAAACTGGAAACGGCCCATTTTGTCCATGAACAGGTGAATGGATAAACAAATTCTGTTACATCCATAACATTGGAATATGCTACTTATCAATAAAAAGGAACAAACTGCTGATACATGTTACAACATGGATGCATCTCAAAATAATTAAGCCGAGTGAAAGAAATCAGACCCCCCCCAAGTATAATTGTATTGTATTTTTATATATAATTGTATTTTTATACAATGTTTAATTATACATTGTATAATTGTATTTATATGAAATTCTGGATGATGAAACTAGTCAGTAATGACAGGAAGCAGATCAGTGGTTGCCTGGGAATGCAGAGGGCACTGGACATGTGGATTAGTGGGAAAGGAGTACCAAGGAGTATGGTTTCACAGCTGTACATATGTATGTCAAAACTTTACTTGTACCCTTAAATGTGTACAATTATTGTATCCATGTTCAACCATTACAAGTAATCTTCATGGTTGAGGATAAAGCTGGTTGTAAATTAATCCATAGTTCATGTTAAGAGAAAGGCTTTGGGGCAGGGATTGGAGGAAAAAGACAGTCGGAATGAGAGACAGGAGCTATGCTTAGATGGCCCTGGGCCAGCATTCTTTTTCAGGTGAGGATTCTTGGAGGCTGGTTTGAGTTTAGTAGGGGCAAAAGATTCCTGTTTCAAAGTTCCTGGTTGGTTTTGGAGTAGCCAAGTAGTACATGCATGTGGTTTTTAAAAATATGAACTATGTACATAAAGGATTATAATGTAAACAATATTTCATGGTTCTAACCCTCTCTACTCCCAGTTCTAATCCTCTGAGATTATTACTTTTAACTACTTTTAACTCTATTAACTGTTTCTCTAGTTCTTCTGTGATTGCTTCCATAGATACTGCTATTACTTTATTTATCTTTTAGACTTAATTAATTTTCTACTGTGATGAATCTTTACCTCAATTATTCTACCTCTCATCCTAATGTGGTTATCATGCCTTTTAGTCTCTCTGTTTATTAGAGAAGTATACTTAGGCCTTTATTTCTTCTTCCATAATCTGGGCAGTATCTCATAACTCTTTTTTGTAAGATGAAGCCACTAGTTCTTCCCTTTATCTCTCATCTCTTCTACCTAGTACCTCTTGTCATTTGGGTATCACATTTATGTTTTGTGTTTCATCTATAATTAAGTATCTCTATAATTAAGTTAGCCTGTGCTTTTGTAATTGTTTATTTGTGAAAGTAGAAAATCAGTATTCAGTGTTTATACTCTTGTGGCTATTTAAAAATTTCCTCTCTTTTGTCAAGGATTATGAGAGATTTAACATTTCCTAGTCTATATGTGTTTTTTTTCCTGAATTTTCTAATTGCCTGTATTTTTTCCCTCATATTATCTGCAGTATCCACAGTTTCTCTAATTCCTTAAAGGTGAGTAGAATCTTGAGCACCCTTCTCTTATTTTCAGGATTCTTCCTGGAACCCTCCTTCCTTCCATTCTGACTGAATGCTTCTTAGACCTGTTGTGTAGCTGTCATCCTTGGACTTAACTTTTATTAGTCTCTAGTTTTATGTTCACCCTTTACAGAATCCCGCATGTCTCTCTTTCTTTACTCATATTTCTTTATCATTTTGCTGGAGTATATTCCTAAGGAACTTTCTAAGATAGGGGTGAGAGGTGAAATTTGAATCTTTGCAATCTGGAATTTTTTTTTTTTAACCATCAAACTTAATTTATAGTTGGATAAAAATTAAACAGTAGGTTCAAAATAAGTTTTCCTAAGAACTCTGAAGGCATTTCTCCATTGTTTTCTCTAACACCTAATATTGCCGATGAGTTAACCAATCTATTCTAATTCTTATTCTAACTTTTAATGTTTTTCATCTCTGAGAGTTTTCAGGATCTTTCTTTTTTATCTTTGATGTTCTGAAACAATGTATATAGGGGTTGAGAAAAGTGGCTGGATACCCCAAATATGAGGCCTGTAAGTCCCACCCATGTGCAAAGAGCCATTATGCTGTGGGGGACCTCTAAATGCCTGAATGTGGATTTCTTTCCTCTGGGGCACTAATGCCCATAGTAGGTACTTCAGATTGTTCTTAGATTATAGTCTTTTTAGAGGATAATGTTTTGGGTTTGTTTGTTTGGGCCTTGAGAATAAATGCCTGAATACTAGGGTGTCTATACTCTGGAGCAGGAGATGATTATTCAATACACAGGCTTTCAGTGAATTTTTCACATTCTATTCTCACCCTCTCCCTTACTTGGCATTTCCAAGTTTCAAACTTCTCTGGGGTCCTACAGGAGCAGACCAGCATCCTCTAGGCTGTAAGCTCTCTCTGTTTCTTTCTCAGCCGTTCTTGACCCTATCCACTTTCTGTCTTTCAGAAACATACTGAAATCTCTTTACTGCTAATTTCCTCTGTTAGTCTTTCCATTAAATCTTTTTTTAAAACTTACTTAATAATAAAAAGTGGAGCTAAAATTGTTTGGTCAGTCAGCCACCTTGATCCAGATGTCCATATGCTTGTCAAATTTTAAACTTTATAAGCTTTTAATGATTTGTAAGGGATACTTGTAACTAGGAGCAATAAATTGAGCAAACCTATATTGTTTACTCGTTAATAGAAATTAGAGAATTCATTGGGGTTAAAGCTTGGTGAAAGAGATCAGTAAACAGCAAAAAAATTTAATTCTCCATTGCTCCATGGAAAGATGACTTTAGTCCCTAAACTAACAATCAAACAATGGATATGCATAGAACTGACTTTAATGAATATTTTGCTGTTCATCATTTCATTTGTTTTTATTTTATCCTACTTTCTTTTTGAGTGAGTACCTCTGTTGAAATGTTAAAGAAAAGATTTATGAGACAATACTCAGCATGAGACTTCCTTTACTCACTGTTCTGATCATAAACAAGAGTCAGGAATTTTTCTCTGGGAAAAGATTTCCATAGAAACACCCTAATGGTTAATCCTAATCAACAGCCATGTCTTTAAAAAATTGTCTTTTCTCTGTTCTATAGCTACTGAAACAGTATTGGTCTGCCTTATGTCAGATGACCAGTTGTTCTGTATTTACTTCAAGTGAGGCCCTGGGCACGCTTAGATACAAGAGACACTAAAATGACAAGTTATCTAAGGACAAAGTACAATATTCGATTAATCTCACAGTGCAACAGTCTTCCTGGACTTGCAGCTTTATGACCAGTCCTTTTCTGCCCTTTATGATTGTAGTGTAAGTGTTAAAGTTCTGGGTTTGTATCCCAGTCCTTTCCTTTTCCCCTCAACACTCAGGTTTGTGCCTCACAGGTATTTATTGCAGTTTGAGTCTCTGCTGATTTTATCACCATGATTACCTCCCTGCTCCTAAGATAGTTGTATTGAATTCAATTTTGCAGTACTTACACCCTATCCTGCCTGACCTTTCCCTTTGAGATTCACTTTCTATACTCACATTTCTGTGAGCCAGTCCTAGATTGATGGTCCACACACATGTGGGTGTGTGCTTAGTCACTCAGTTGTGTCCAACTCTTTGCAACCTCACAAACTGTAGCCCACAAGACTCCTCTCTCCATGGGGATTCTCCAGGCAAGAATACTGGAGTGGGTCGCCATGCCCTCCTCCAGGGAATCTTCTCAAACCAGGGATTGAACCCAGGTCTCCCACATTATAGGTGGATTCTTTACTGTCTGAGCCACTAGGGAAGCCCCACTGGCCACATATCTATGTTCACATCCTTGGTATCCACCCATCCCCGTGGGTATGAAGGGAATGGCAACTTAACTCCAGTATTCTTGCCTGGAGAATCTCATGGACAGAGGAGCCTGGTGGGCTACAGTCCATGGGGTTGCACAACTGAGCAACTAACACTTTCACTTTCAAGACTCATCTTTTCTTAAAATCCTTCTGACTGCTTAATTTTTCTACAGTGTTTTGAATGGTTTTGCCCTCTTAGAATCGATAGCAATCCCCTTCAAGTTCAGACTGTTGCAACTCTCTTTTCACTAGCTACCTCACTCTTACCTTTCTTGATCTTGAATGTTACTGTAGACAACATGATTTAGAAGTAGTTTATGAGATTTAGGTCTCCACTGGGAACCAGAAGGGATTTCATAGTGAAATTTTGGACAAGGAAAAAATCCTTGTTTAAACTTGCATAGGCAATCTCCTTTCGGTCATAATGCCCCTCTAACCTGCATTAGTCCAGCTTTGTAAAGATAAACTGCAACATTATTATAAAATTGTCAAAAACCACTTAAGAATTCATAATTAAGAGAATGTATTTAAGCTAATATTTTCTGAATACCAAGATCAGTATTGGCTGAGATGGTTTTATCCTGGCACTTATAAGTTCTACAGGTACATTCTGATATATAAAGTGATTCTATTCACAAATGGTACCCTTAAGTGATTTCCAGGTATTACAAGAAGTATATGTCTTTCTCCTTATCAAAGTGTCAAAGTGTCTTTTACTTTAGGCTATGGGAAATTATTTATTACATGAGCAGATTCTCCCAAGAGAAGGCAGTCATGTCTAACATATTTTGCTGCCCTTGTTTTTATTCAAAGTTGTCACTACCAACTTCACCCATACTTCTAGGGATCAAAGACTAAATCTTCAACCAAAAGTCTTTTCTTTCTATATGACACACATATACACTGGTTTTTTTTTTTTTTATTTGTGGCTGCAACTGCTATTTGTAGAGCCTGTCAGTGTCTGTATTTCTGTGTTCAACTTGTGGTCAGCTAAAAAAGAGGCTTTGCTCAGAAAGTTTCCAAATTCTGTACTATTGCATTCCAAGCTGGTCACGGTTGCTATTTTCCCAAGCAGCCCACAACTATGTCATGTTATTTGAAACTATGCTTAAGTGTATCCTTTAGAGTATTTCTTATTCCCCTTCTGCTTATGGTTATGCCATAAAGCTCACCATACTGAAGATGCTTGGGTATTCTTCTGTCATTGCCTCTCTGCACATGTCAGCTGTGAGCATTGTTTCAATGCTCTTAGACCAGCTGACTTCCAGAATCTCAGTAGGGGTGGACCTCTCCTGCCATTTCACATTAAACATGACTCCAACAGGAAAATCATTCAGCAAGGTAAATGTGCCATCTTTGGTAGGTATGTATTTCAAAGTCATAAAAAGCTACAGACAACTTTCATCGTCCATTTATGAGAATCAGTTCCATAATTGTTCTTCAGTTCTGTTCTGGATGGTAGGAATAGGGCCAAACCTAGGAAACATGATCAGAGGAGAAATCTATTTTCCCCCTTTGTGTTAGTAGGTGTGTATTTAAAATAACTCACCTTTCCCTATAATACGCATCTTAAACAGATTTCCCCTTAACCAAAGGACAAGACCACACAGGTTCAAAACCTACAAGTAACCTTTTAGGAGTTTACTACCAATAGAAGAGAAGAAATTTTCATATTAAAAATATTTGGCATTATTTGATGTCTTAAATGATATCTGCTGCTCATGCTGCTATTAAGTAGCTTCGGTCATGTCTGACTCTGTGCGACCTCATAGACAGCAGCCCACCAGGCTCCTCTGTCCCTGGGATTCTCCAGGCAAGAACCCTGGAGTGAGTTGCCATTTCCTTCTCCAATGCATGAAAGTGAAAAGTGAAAGTGAAGTCGCTCAGTCATGTCCGACTCTTAGCAACCCCATGGACTGCAGCCTACCAGGCTCCTCCATCCATGGGGTTTTTCCAGGCAGCAGTACCGGAGTGGGGTGTCATTGCCTTATCTGTAAATGATCTCTAGAGCCCCAAAATAGGATGTAAGAAAAGGCAGAGACTGAGCTGGTCTATAGTATAATTTCTTGCCAGTGCCACACTATGGTAATCTCCTCAAATAAAGATACTATTCTTTTTTATTTTCTACTTTGTAGTCACTTGCATTATGGGGCAGTGATTTTTAAGTCAAACTGCCTAGAGAGCAGAATTCAGTAACTGCTTTTAGCTCTATGTGAAAAATTTTTGTTCTCTTTAATTTCCATGTTTAATTTACTACATAATTTCAGTCATTATCATATATATTTTTTAAAAAGTGGATAGTCCCCAGCACTCACATCAGAGGTGTCCAGGGTGCCAATTTCCTTTGGCATTTGGACTGAGGACTGCTACCTCTACCCTGACCCTGCTGGTGGCAGCTCCTATGGGATGCTCTGATCAATGTTGAGTGTCCTTGTTTCTTCTCTCTCACTCTTAAGATCCATTTGGTTTGCTAACTGCCAGTAGTATAATGTGTCCTTAGTCTACCGCACCATGGTTGATCTTAAGAAATGTGGTCTCATTCATGTCAAATAAAATGCTGGCTTTATAGAATGGATTACTGATAGTTCTATTATTCTTTTGACAGAGAGACACTTATTAGGGGCCTACTATGTGCCAGGTCCAGAGCTAGGCAATAGGGTTACCAAAATGGACAAAATGAGGTCTCTGCCCTCAAGAAGCATATGGGTAATTTCCTATGAATCAGTAAACTATTAATACAATCACATACATTGCCATGAAGTATAAAATGAATCAAATTTATTCTATGTCAATATTGGTAAAAAAAAATTAAAAGGTACCCAATAATTTTGAGGGTTGAGATACTAGAGAAAAAGTGTTCATAGCAATATCTGGAGAGTCACTAGCAATAATGAATTTATCCCTCATGTCTCAGCATTAACGAATTTTTTCCAGCTGAGATCCCTGTCATCTGCAGGTGCTGTTTAACATGTATTTTACCATAGGAAACAAGGGTGTAATCAGTTAATAAAGTGTAAAGAATTAGATTTTTTCCCCTTGAACAAATTGCCTGGCTGTGGCCAACATTCCTGATGCCTCCTCCCTTGTGCAACAGTAAAGAAATATTTGAAGAGAGAAGACTGTTTTGTTCATATTCTACAACTTGCCTCTGGAGACCATCCTAATGAATGCAAAACTCAAGCTAGAATTCTAGACTTTGTATGAGCAGCCACTGATTTTTGTCTTTACCATTATACTACACAGAGGATGGTTTTCCCTCTTACCTCTAATTGAGACTCAAATAAGGTCACTGTGAATAGGAATCCTCTTTCAGTCTAACCATTGTTCTGTGTTGCTTTCATTGAGAAAATGGAAACTATGTTCTGTTCAAAGCATTTTCATATACAGGCAGTCCCCATCTATTGAACACTTGACTTTTTTTTTTCTTTTCCTCATTTTATTTATTTATTTATTTTTTACTTTACAATATTGTATTGGTTTTGCCATACACCAACATGAATCTGCCACAGGTATACATGTGTTCCCGAATCCTGAACTCCCCTCTCTCCTCCCTCCCCGTACCATCCCTCTAGGTCGTCCCAGTGCACCAGCCCCAACTGCCAACAGCCTCTCTGAAGGGACTTTAAGCTACTCCTACTACCGGTGGAAACTGGAGTTGTTTCTGCTATCTGTAGGAGCTGGTTTCTCCCTCAGCTCTCCTTCTCTGGGAGCCTCAATTCTCACGGGCTCCCATCAGACCCTTTGAAACAATTAATATGTGATCGCATTCTCCCACTGCTGCCATCAGGACATAAGAAGCTGATTGAAGACCCTGCCAGAATCCTCATAGGAGTTGAACCCATGAGGGAACACAAAGAGTATAAAGAAAATTCTAGAATTCTGGCTGGTGATGGTGGGAAGGTTCTCCATTTGTGCTTCAAAATCCCTATCCCCTAGAAACAGCATTATACTGTAATAACATACCTATGTAAAACTCAGTTGTCTGACAGATTCACTTATCCAGACCACAGCCAGAAATAAGCAGTAAACAAATGACTTCTAAGCCACCAGAGAATATGCATCTTACTTTATGCAAAAACCATTCAGAAACACACTGCCTGCCTGTTACTCTGTTTTTACATGATTTTAATTAGTTTTAATGAGGTGACAAGCCTATAGAAGATTATAAGCAGCAAATTTGAAGAAACTGGAAAAGATGTTACAACTAGGTGGAGTGAAATCTGATAGTTGACAGCAAGGTTAAGAGACCAAAAAAAGCGTTAATAAGAAGTTAAGAATTCAAAACCCAACCACAGTGAAAAATCCCTTTGCATCCACAAGCATGGCTACAATTAAAAATTGATATTATCAAGCGTAGTGAAGATGCAGAACACTGGAACTCTCTTACATTGCCAGTGGGAATATATTAATACAATGGTACAGTCCCTGGAAAATAGTTTGATAGTTCCTTATAGTAAATACTTACCATATATCCCTAAGGTTCCACCCTTAGGTGTTGACCCAAGAAAAATGAAAACGTATGCCCTACAAAGACTCATACTCATATCAGCTTTATTCGTAATATCCCCATACTGGAAATAACCAAAATGTCCCTCAAAAGGCAGATGCGTTAAAAAGCTATAGTATATCCATACAATTAAGTACTACTCAGGAAGAAAAAGGAATGAACTACCAATATTCAATAATGTGGATGAGTCTCACAGACATTTTGCTGAGAGAAAGAAACAACACAAAATCATATAATCATGTTGTATGATTCCATTTATCTAAACTGCTAGAATGGGAAAAACTAAGGTATGCGATAGAATCAAAACAGTGGTTCCTGGATTTAGGGTAGCACTGAAGAATGATTGGAAGGGCCACAAGGGGAAATTCTGGGGTGATGGAAATGTTCCACATCTTGATCTCAATGGTGGTTACAAATGTGTGTATTTTTCAGACTGTATGCTTAAAATATGTGCACTGTATTGTATGTTTGTGTGCTCGGCCACTCAGTCATGTCTGACTCTGAAGCCCCATGGACTGTAGCCCGCCAGGCTCCTCTGTCCATGGAATTTTTCAGGCACGAATACTGGAGTGTGCTGCGATTTTCTTCTCTAGGGGGTATTCCCAACCCAGGGATTGAACCCACATCTCTTGGTCTCCTGCACTGGGAGGCAGATTCTTTACCACTAGCCCCACCCCGGAAGACCTTTAATTGTATATAAATTATAGCTAAAACTTTCATAAAAGAACAAAATATGTAAAAGGAAAAATTATTCCAAGGATCTCCTTGCTATAGGATAAAATTTTAATTCCTTAACATAATCTGGTCTTTGTTTAATATCTCTTGCCTCATTCCTTACCATTCCTTCCCACCTCCTACCACTTATTTTAAGGTACTTTTATTTCCAAAAATAGCTTTTCTCTCTCTTTCCTCTGAACCTTGAAGCATAATGGCCCTTTTGCCTGGAATTCCTTTTCATTTTCCCATTCCTCACTAAATTCTCAACATCCTACAGGATTCATAGAAGTAGCACCTCCTGCAAGAAGCCTTGTCCACTCCCAGTCTGTATTAGATACAGAGAACTTTATGCTTCTCTTTACTTAACAAAGCATGTATCACTCTGTAATGTAATTGTAACTTAAAAAAAAAAAAAAACACTTAAAACCATAGTGGGCTGGTGCCATTTAATGTACAGGCAAATAGTTTTCTACATACTCAGTAAACACAGAGTTAAATCATGTTGTAGTCAAAATAGTTGGAGTTTCAGCACTTCAGCACAAGTTATTAACAACACTCTTCTATCTAGAATTACTTGTTCTACACTAAAATAATTGAGATTTTAGTGTAAATAGCAGTTTGGGATTATATCATTATTATTGTGATAAGTTATTTATGTTGGCATCACTGACTCAATGGACATGAGTTTGAGTAAACTCCAGGGAGTTGGTGATGGACAAGGAGGCATGGTGTGCTGCAGTCCATAGGGTCGCAAAGAGTCAGACACAACTGAGCTACTGAACTGAACTGAACTGAACTGAACTGATTTATGTTGTGGGTTAAGTAACTTTATTTGGGCTTTATCTGGAAACCTAGCCAGACTTTATTATGTTGATTCTATGAGAAAATGCATTTTACATTCCAGACAAGTGAGAAGGGGGCAATAGAGGATGAAATGATTGGATGGCATCACTAACTCAATGGACGTGAGTTTGAGCAAACTCCAGGAGATAGTGAAGCACAGGGAAGCCTGGCATGCTGCAGTTCATGAGGTTGCAAAGAGTTGGACACAACTTAGTGACTGAACAACAAGAAAGAAGTGACAAAAACACTGCTCAGTTGAACTGTGTGAAATTGCTGATATTTAACCATTTTTGACATACAGAAATGGCAATTTCATATGATTCAACCTAAATATTTTTAAATAAACCCTAAGGCAAGTTGGAGATTGCCTGTACATTCATGTATCAATTATGTATTTAATACATGTATATATTCTGCAAAACGCTAATCTTGTATATTAAGGCTATTGGCTGCAGTTTGTCTATGTAAACAGTAAATCACATGCTTTCTAGAAAGTTTATGTAGAATGTTAAGGCTTTCTTGAGTTCTACCCATCTTTTTTCCAATTAATCAAAGATGCAGCAGAAATGAGGTTATTCTGGAATTGTTTATTTTTTTAACCAACACTAGGATTTCTTCCTTTTAGCCTCTAAACTATCTAACAAGTCTATTTTAATATTAATTTCAATTATAATCATATCTCTCATTTATTAAATGCATATTAGATGCTGTGTACTTGCTAACACAATAACTACTTAATGAACAAAGTACAATTATTGCCCCTATTTATAAATGAGGAAATTAAAACTTAAGGACCTTGCCCAAATTTACACAACTGTAAGTGGAAGAGTTGGGTTTGGAATCACTTTCAATCCTATTTTGTAATACTCGGTCCACTGTTTTCCTCGAGCACATTTTCTTTAGCCACAAATAAGCATTCATGCTGAAAAATTATGATTTATTCAGTCAAGTATATATTTAAGCTGTGATTATCATTAGTGATACCAGGCCCATTCACATATGAAATACATTGTACTATTATGAGAGATCATCATAAGACAGTAGAGGACCAAGTACTGAAATGAATCTTATAGACCACAAGTTCTATAGGAGTTCTATTGGAGTTCTATTGGAGTAAGAAAGGGAAAAAATAATTGTGCACTTGGTCATTACTAACTTCCAGAAGAGTGTTAACATAAACGATACCATCCTATCATAATTGGATGCACACCATTCTGGGAAGAACCCAAAAGTTCAGCATAGATAGGAATGTGGAAAAGTAATGGCTGTATAATAATGCGGTCCAAGAAGGAGCAACAAGCTGAAGTCTAGTTCTGGGAAGACATCAGTTGTGTGTGAGGGAAATTGGAAATCTATGACTGGGATCTCTGAACCCTAGAACTATACTGACAAGTAGGACTGAAGGATTACCCATTAGATATTTGGTGCAGATGGCAGAGGGGCAGAAGATATTAACCAAAATTTTATGCCTACATTATTAAAATAATAATGGTACCAAAAATAAATTTGTACAGTGGAAGGGAGGGTGAGCTTTAGACACTCTGATTTTTTTTTTTGGAAGTATAGTTGGTTTACAATGTTGTGTTAGTTTCAGATGTACAGCACAGTTGTTCAGATGAATATATATATATATATATATATTTCAAGGTGTTTCACTTAAATGTTATTACAAAATATTTATAGCTCATTGTGCTATACAGTAGGTGCTTGTTGTTATCTATTCTATATATAGTAGTGAGTATACATTAATCCCAAACTCCTAATTTATCCCTCCCCCTCTTTCCCCTTTCTTAACCATAAGTTTGTTTTCTATATCTGTGGTTCTAGTTCTGCTTTGTAAATAAGCTCATTTGTATCTGTTTTTAAGATTCCACATATTAGCAATATCAGATGATTTTGTCTTTGTCTTGCTTCATTTAATATGATAATCTGTAGGTCCATCCTTGTTTCTGCAAGTGGCAATGTTTCATTCTTTTTTATAACTAATACTCCATTGTATATTCCATTCCATATCTATCTATCTATCTATCTATATATATATATACGTACCACATCTTTATCTATTCATCTTAGACACTCTGAATTTAAAGTGAAGGCAGACTGTCTACAGAAAGCCAGTTTTTTCTGTTGGCTATTGTTGACTGGGGCTTCCCTGGTGGCTCAGTGGTAAAGAATTTACCTGCCAATGCAGGAGACATGTATTTGATCCTGTTGGGAAGAGCCCCTGGAGAAGGAAATGGTAACCCATTCCAGTATTCTTGCCAGCAAAATTCCATGGACAGAGGAGCCTGGTGGGCTGCAGTCCATGGGTCGCAAAAGAGTTGGATATGACTTAGTGACTAAACCACAACAAAAATAGTTGACTGGCTCAACCTTTAACTTATCTACTCGTTATTTTTCAGATGGCCCTTGTGAATTTCTTCATCCCTAAAGAAAAGTCATACTCTGAAGAGGAAAGTAGGCGTGTTCGCCGCAATAAAAGAAGCAAAAGCAGTGAAGGAGCAGATGGTAGGTCTGCTTGGGTGATCCTTTATCATATATCTGACAATACCATTCTAAAAACTACTTTTTCAAGTATGCTTCACCATCTCATATATGATCCATAGAATCAAGGTTGCAGAAGATTTTCCCAGCCTAACCTACCTAATCTGCCTATACAAAGATCCTGCCTCCTCCAACCCCAGATACCTTTAGTCCTTTCAGTGTATCTGAGAGACTTTAGTGTATCTGAGAGCCATGATGGCATTTGGACCTCTCAAGATCACCCTCATAAAGACCTCATCTCTCCTAGGGACATCCTATATCTACTAAGACCATCAAGAGGATTCAGTCCTATTCTTGAAATTGACAGAGTATTGTGCCATGGTAGCACTTACATGATATGTTAAATCCAATTATAATTTGGTCTTCATTGGTATCAGTTACCATGCCTCTGGGGCTTCCCTCGTAGCACAGTCAGTAAAGAATCTGCCTGCAATGCAGGAGACCCAGGTTCAATCCTTGGGTCAGGAAGATCCCCCTGGAAAAGGAAATGACAATCAACTCCAGTATTCTTGCCTAGAGAATCCCATGAACAGAGGAGCCTGGAAGGCTACAGTTGATGGGGTCGTAAGAGTCAGACACAACTTAGCAACTAAACCACCACCACCAGACCTCTAGAATTCATCTGTACGTTCCTCGACTACAGAGATTCATTTCTCTTTGTAAAGCCCCTAAATCCAGTCTAGTATCTAGCAAGTTGTTGGTGTTTGTAATATAAATCAATGATGTTGATTGCCCCATTAGCTAAGTTATGATTTGGCATGAAAACCATCTGTATTGAAGGTGAAGCAGTTTCATGTTAACTAGCAATGCATTTTCTGGGGCATAACAAAATGTTGAGCTAGTTCCTGGGCAGGGTCTTTGAACTGATCTATTTTAATATCTTTCTGTCAATTGATAGAATGATTCCTCTTTGGCATATGAGTTTGTAGAACGCATAGCTCTGGGCTATTGTAAAGCCATCTAGATTCAAAGACAGCATATGTCTGACAGAATCTTCCAAAGATATATGTTCTAGGGGGTTACAAAGCAATATGACTTTATGAAAGTGAAAATGAGATTTTTTAAAGCTGACATTTGTCAGTGTAAAAATGTTACAATGATGGAAGCAGTTCTAGATGGCATGAGCAATTAATGCAATGGGGCCAAGAGTTTGTCACTTGGGACAAGAAGAGGTAAAGCTGGATGAAGACTGAAAAAGAGCTCAGAACAACAACCTGTAATAAAGACGAAAGTCAGAAATAAGGTAAGTAGGGTGTTTCTTGAGCATCACTGAAGGCTCAGGGGTAAGAAATCCCCCTGCAATGCAGGAGACACAGATTTAAACACTGGGTTGGAAAGATCCTATGGAGGGGAAAATAGCAACCCACTCCAGCATTCTTGCCTGAAAAACCCCATGGACAGAGGAGCCTCGTGGGCTATAGTCCAAAGGGTCATGAAGAGTCGGTAACAACTGAGCAATTGAATACACACACACACACACACACACACACACACACACAACTGAGCAACTGAATATGCACACGCACACACACACACACACACACATACACACACGTGTTTCTAGTCAATGGAGGTGGCAACAGCTTTGAGCCCTTCAACTGAGAACTGAACCAGTGGGGCTGTTCTCTAGAGCAGATATTTTATATATAATTAATGACCAAGTTTGAACCTAGGAAATGTGGTCCATGAAGTAAGAGTCACCCATTATTGACATCTGTTTTTTGCCAGTTTCCTGGAAGTCTTTGGAAAGCGAACGTCACTCAGCCATGTCTGACTCTTACATGGAATTCTCCAGCTCAGAATACTGGAGTGGGTAGCCTTTCCCTTCCCCAGGGGATCTTCCCAATCCAGGGATCAAACCCAGGTCTCCTGTATTGCAGGCAGATTCTTTACTAGCTGAGCCACCAGAGTAGCCCAAGAATACAGGAATGGGTAGCCTATCCCTTCTCTGGGGGATCTTCCTGACCTTGCAATCAAACCAGGGTCTCCTGCATTGCAGGCGGATTCTTTACCAGCTCTTCTACCAGGGAAACCTATATATAAACTGAGAACTAAGAATCAAGGTCACTTTCCTCTCATTATCTTATTCTGTGATGTATGTAGATCTTTCCACCTTCAATTCTTCCTCTGAACCACACCCAGTACCACCAAATTTTTCATATTTCCTGATTGCTACAGAAGTGAGAAGAGAGGTGGTAAGAACAATATCACCTTCTGTCGTGGGCATGGTCTTCCCTTCCTCTCCCCAGAGGCTTTTACAGTCCAGTGGCTTTTAAAGTTTACCTCTACATCTGACTTTCCAAGTTTTCTCATAAAGAAGGCAACTTCCTCCTCTCTCCCAAACCACTTTATCTGGATCTGGCCACCAGATTCTTTGCAACTGATCTTCTTTGAAGTCTTTATACTGTTTTGAAACAAAATAGTTTTTCCGTCTGTTGAAGGACAAAGTCTCTTATTAATTTTTAGCACTTCTTATCTAATTTCCTCCTGACCTCATACTCTCGTCAGTCATTAGATGCTGCTCACTTTGTGCCTACATCAAACTTATTGTGCAATCCAATATATACATATATATTTTTTAATCTTCAAAGATTATATTAGTATAATATTGAGAAGTAAAGAGCAAAAGACTTGGTAATGTAACGGGGGTCGGGGGGTGGGGAGAGGAGCCAAGGAAACCGTCAAGGTTTCTGGAAAGGTGATGTACTATTTACTGCAAAAATTATCAGAGTGTGAAGATGTGTGGTTTTAGACAGGTATCTATGGGAAATTCAAGAGGAGAAAACCTATAAATAGTTGGATATATGTATCTGAAGCTCAGGAAAAATATCTGGACTGGAAATATAGATATGGAGATGATTAACTATGTTAGGAGTTTCTCAGTTATAAGTGAGAGATAGCTGACCTAAATGGGATTAAGGTTTGTTTTGTTTTGTTTTGTTTTGTTTTGTTTTTAAGAGGGTGTAGGGTTTATTGGGGCTTCCCTGGTGGCTCAGTGGTAAAGAATTCAACTGCCAGTGCAAGAGACGCAGATTCAATCCCTGGGTCAGGAAGATTCCTTGAAGAAGAGCATGGCAACCCACTCCAGTATTTCTTGCCTGGGAAAACCCATGGATGGAGGAGGCTGATGGGCTACAGTCCATGGGGTCACGAGAGTCAGACATGACTTAGTGACTAAGCAACATCAACAACAAGGATTTTATTGGCTTATTTCTAACTGTAAAGTCTCGGACAAAGCTGGCTGAAAACCTGACTGACTCTTGAGGCTCAAATAATGTCATAAGGGACTTCCCTGGTGGTACAGTGGATAGGAATCCTCCTGCCAATGCAAGGAACACAGATTCGATCCCTGGTCCAGGAAGATTCCACATGCCATGAGACAGCTAACCTGTGTGCCGCAACTTAGCCTGTGTGCCGCAACTACTGAAACCCCTTTGCCTAGAGCCTGTGCTTCACAACAAGAGAAGCCTCCATGAAGAGAAGCCCATGCACACAAATGAAGAGTAGCCCCCCACTCACTGCAACTAGAGAAAGCCTATGCCCAGTAACAAAGATCCAGTGCAACAAAAAAAAAAAAAATATATATATATGTCATCAGGACTTTCTCAATTCTGCATCCCTTGGTATTAGCCTCTTTCTTCAGGCAATTTCTCCATATAAGGTGGCAGAAATAGCTCAGAGCAGCTCTAAGCATATATTTTACCAATTTAGCAAGTCCGATAGAAGAAGTGTGTCTCGTCCATCCATTGAATTCAGTAAAAAGTATGGTCAGAGCAGTTTGAGTAAAGTAATAGGGACAGAAAGACTGAGAATCAAGTCATATAAGTAGGTAGAAAATAGAAAATATAAATGAAAGGGAGTGGGAGAATAGCTAGAGATTTATTAACCATCTACTCTACTGTGGACAAGGCACTGTATTATATTACATCCAGAGATACAAAAAATGGGTAAGATAAGGTTCCTTAGTTCTGTAAGTGCATAAGAGAGAATCTTATAAGTACTTCCCAGAGATGGTAAGTACTTATATGGAAGTATGATAAGATTGCTGTGGAAGCACAGAGGAAAGAACCACAGAAAGGCCAGTCAAATATTAAGTATATCTCCAAGGAAATAGCTAGCACATACTAGGCATGTGTATTTGAATGAATAAGTTGACATTTGAATTAGATTTTGGAGGATGAATGGGACTTCGATGAAGAAAAGTAGAAGATGCATTTCTGACAAAGGGAATAGCAAGTGCAAAGCCTAGCTAATCCCCTAGGTTTTTTGACTCTCTTCTTGGTTTAGGAATCCTGATATGTAATATAGGAGACTTAAAGGAAGGACTGAGCGGAAGCCAGAACCTTTGGGCAGAGAAAGTTTGACTCAAGCCCAGAACCACCTCAGGGCTTTCAAATGCTCACTCAAGCATTTGATCAATAGTATTTTAATCGCAAATTCTCTTGGCATCTTCCCCCATCTCACTACATCTCTCCCCTACTCTCCAAACACTTGGCAAATAAATATTAACATGGCAAATGTAATTCTTCTTTGTTTACAAACATGAGCCATGTACAATGATTCTTAACTTAATTTTCTTGATCTTCTTACTCATCTCTCTGGTGCAGAGTAACACCATTTAGACCAACAAGGTAATTTAGAAACAGTGATTAACCCTACCTTCTCTCTTGTTGAGAACTCCAGACTGAATTAGAAGACAGATCCTATGTCATTAACATGTTCAGAAATATAGAAAAAGCTGTTTTTGAGATGGAGAAGTAAGAGGGATGCTTTGGTGTGAGCTTATGAATCTTGCCTGCATTCTACCACTTCTCCCTGTATGCATCCCTTTAATGAACCTAGTAATGTGGTGCATTAGTTCAGCTGTTTAGGGTCTAACCTCTCGATGTTTCTTTATACCCTAATGAGGGGGATCTAACCAATCTGTGCTATTTGTCAAATGGTTTACTGGGGGAAAGATGGCTTTGTGCAAATATTCTCCCTGTAGCAAAACAACTCATGGACTTGGCCTGCTGCCAGAAAGTTAGTAGTGTCATCTTTATAGATGAAACTCGGCACATCATTATCTTATACTGTGACAGAGGAGCAGGAAGATTGACTTGTTAATTTGCTATGTTTTGATTCTAATCTGTTTAGAAATATGATTTCTTAAAAAGGAAATGGAAAAAGAATGTGTTTTTCCTGATAACTTCATGATATCTCCTGAGAGTATATTCAGATATTGTAAATACAGCATTTTGATTGTCTCCTCAAATTTCAGACATAGTTCAGTACTCTTAAAAAAAAACTACACTGAAAAGATCAAATTTTGAAGTATGAATTACATGCTTCCAACGATTAAATTTTATATTACATGTCATGTATTTAAATCTCTATTTTGTTCAAAAGAAACAAAAAATTTCTTACCTGAGTCATGAGGTCATTAATTTGTGTAGCACATTATCTTTATAAGTCACTGCCAAGCTCTTTAAAAGCGTAGGTTTATATTATCACCTATTTAAAGGAGAAGAGTATATTTGTGGTACAAATATTTTATTTCAGAGGTTGTTTTCAAATTTCAGTTCAGCAGTTTGAATATAATTTGTTCTCTCCAACCCAACAGCATAGTATGCAAAATCCATAAGCTATCAGAAACAAAACTCAAATTTAGTACAGTCAAGCTCTGGGTCCCTGGAAGAAATAATACATACAAGAAAGAAAAACTCTGTTGATATCAATAAACAACCTTCCAGAATTTTGGTTTCTCTCTCAAATAGCTTGGGGTAAGGAAAGAGCATAGAATTTAAAGCCACATAGACCTGATTTAAAATTTAAAATTACTTCCAGCTTTGTGGCCTTGGCCAAGTCATATATCCTCTCTTAGCGTAAGTTTTCTCATGACCTAAATATAGTAACGGTACTTCCTTTTAGTATTACAAGAATTAAAGATAAAGTAAAATGCCTAACTCAATTCTGGCACTTACAGGTTCTCAGTAATTGGTAATTATTAGTATCAAATGAGAATACTACTATCTCCCTTATCTACACAAAGGACAGACAACTCTGTGGTTTGCATTGCATAAACTTTTGCTCCCTCTACTCACTTGACACAATGCTGGATTTGTTTTTACCCCAAGTCCATCATAGGCCATAGCAATTGGAGGTTTCTATTTTCTTATAACTTTCCCCTCCTCTAATCTAATTTTTAGTTTCTTTTCTCTAGGGCATCACAGGACAGTGGTGATGCAGGGACACCAGCCACTCTCCATAGCAGATGTTGCAAAAACAACAGCAGAAGTCACCCTGGGGCCCCTTTAATGAGACAGGGTGAGAACTCCATGACTCCAGCTAGGTAGGGTCTACAAGTCCATTGTCAGCCTCAAAAAGTTACAGAAGACAGACCTTCCCCTTTCATCTTCCCAATAAAGATTTTTGGGGTTTACATCTCTCAGGGGGGATTTGAGGCAAGAGGCAGATGGCCCCGCAACCCAGGGTACAACAATTGGAGATTCATTCTCTATGGACTGAAACCCCAAGACAAGAATATCAAGACAATTAAGGCAGAAGGCTGAACCCTGCCCAGACCACATATTTCTCATTGTTGAAGTCAGGAGACCTCCCTGACCACACATGTGCAGAAAAGCCTCCTTGCAAGTCAAAGGGGAAGCAATGTCAAAGAATGTTTCACCCAGCTGCCTTTTCTGTAAAATCCATCTTAGCTAAGAGATATGTGTGCACACATGGGAGGATTCTGAGATTATACCAAATGTGGACTGTGAACCAGGCAAATCAAAATGATTGGCCAAAGAAATGCCAGAAGAAATAACCCTTAAAATTAATTCAAACTGCCCCCAGGGCAGGACTTAGTAACACTCTCTCCCTGACTCCAGTTCAGTTTAGTTCAGTCGCTCAGTTGTGTCCAACTCTTTGTGACTCCATGAATCGCAGCACGCCAGGCCTCCCTGTCCATCACCATCTCCCGGAGTTCACTCAGACTCACGTCCATCGAGTCCGTGATGCCATCCAGCCATCTCATCCCCTGTCGTCCCCTTCTCCTCCTGCCCCCAATCTCTCCTAGCATCAGAGTCTTTTCCAATGAGTCAACTCTTCGCATGAGGTGTCCAAAGTACTGGAGCTTCAGCTTTAGCATCGTTCCTTCCAAAGAAATCTCAGGGTTGATCTCCTTCAGAATGGACTGGTTGGATCTCCTTGCAGTCCGAGGGACCCTCAAGAGTCTTCTCCAACGCCACAGTTCAAAAGCATCAATTCTTCGGCACTCAGCCTTCTTCACAGTCCAACTCTCACATCCATACATGACCACAGGAAAAACCATAGCCTTGACTAGACGGACCTTTGTTGGCAAAGTAATGTCTCTGCTTTTCAATATGCTATCTAGGTTGGTCATAACTTTTCTTCCAAGGAGTAAGTGTCTTTTAATTTCATGGCTGCAGTCACCATCTGCAGTGATTTTGGAGCCCCCCAAAATAAAGTCTGACACTGTTTCCACTTTTTCCCCATCTATTTCCCATGAAGTGATGGTTCCAGATGCCATGATCTTCGTTTTCTGAATGTTGAGCTTTAAGCCAAGTTTTTCACTCTCCTCTTTCACTGTCATCAAGAGGCTTTTTAGCTTCTCTTCACTTTCTGCCATAAGGGTGGTGTCATCTGCATATCTGAGGTTATTGAGATTTCTCCCGGCAATCTTGATTCCAGCTTGTGTTTCTTCCAGTCCAGCGTTTCTCATGATGTACTCTGCATAGAAGTTAAATAAGCAGGGTGACACTATACAGCCTTGATGTACTCCTTTTTCTATTTGGAACCAGTCTGTTGTTCCATGTCCAGTTCTAACTGTTGCTTCCTGACCTGCATACAGATTTCTCAAGGGGCAGGTTAAGTGGTCTGGTATTCCCATCTCTTTCAGAATTTTCCACAGTTTATTGTGATCCACACAGTCAAAGGCTTTGGCATAGTCAATAAAGCAGAAATAGATGTTTTTCTGGAATGCTCTTGCTTTTTCCTTGATCAAGCGGATGTCGGCAATTTGATCTCTGGTTCCTCTGCCTTTTCTAAAACCAGCTTGAACATCAGGGAGTTCACGGTTCACGTATTGCTGAAGCCTGGCTTGGAGAATTTTGAGCATTACTTTACTAGCATGTGAGATGAGTGCAATTGTGCAGTAGTTTGAGCATTCTTTGGCATTGCCTTTCTTTGGTATTGGAATGAAAACTGACCTTTTCCAGTCCTGTGGCCACTGCTGAGTTTTCCAAACTTGCTGGCATATTGATTGCAGCACTTTCACAGCATCATCTTTCAGGATTTGAAACAGCTCAACTGGAATTCCATCACCTCCACTAGCTTTGTTTGTAGTGATGCTTTCTAAGGCCCACTTGACTTCACATTCCAAGATGTCTGGCTCTAGATTAGTGATCACATCATCATGATTATCCCTGAGTCCACCCACCTGTCTATCCAAATGTACTATACTTTTTTTCCCTCTTAATAAATACTTTACTTGTTTCATTAAAAAAATAAAATGAGGATAGTACTAACCCATCTATTTCTCAGTTTATGGATAGAATAAATGAGAATACTTTTTCTCAAATATTATAATCTGATCACTACTTTTATACTTGAGAAAAGAAGCTATCTTGCATATATCACAGGAATGTGATCAAAAAGATAATACATGCTAAAGTACTTAGAAAGATATAAATTGGTCTTAAAGATTCAGGTGGAGTATTTATTTTAAATAACGTTTGTTTTAAGAATTCTCTTTTTCTTATCCCACCAATTAATTAAGAATTAAAGAATTTAAAATTGGATATTACAAACTGCTATTGCTATTGATAGTTTGTTACATATGTTTTTGTCCATCTTGGAGAAATATACACAAAAAGAGTTTCATAAACAAAATATGATTATTCTCAATATACCCTGATTAGTTCAGAGCTCTTTTATTTAGCAGTCTCCAACACAGAACATAACCCAAAACCACAAAAGGGGGGAGAATAAAACCCAATGATTGAGGAATATAATCTCAATCCACTGAGGCTTCTTACTCTACACATGTAAGAGAAGGCTAGCACCAACCTCACTAAGCCTTTTGATTTGTTGTTCAGTCACTCAGTCATGTCCACCTCTTTGTGACCCCATGGACTAGAGCACGCCAGGCTTCCCTGTCCTTCACCATCTCCCACAGCTTGCTTAAAGTCATGTCCATCGAGTCGGTGATGGCATCCAACCATCTCATCCCCCGTCATCCCCATCTCCTGTTGCTTCAATATTTCCCAGCATCAGGGTCTTTTCCAATGAGACAGTTCTTTGCATCAGCTGGCCAAAGTACAGGAGCTTCAGCCTGAGCATCAGTCCTTGGAATGAATATTCAGGATTGATTTCCTTTAGGATTGACTGGTTTGATCTCCTTGCAATCTAAGGGACTCTCAAGAGTCTTCTCCACATCACAGTTCAAAAGTGTCAATTCTCTGGTGCTCAGCCTTCTTTATGATCCAACTCTCACATCCATATGTGACTAGTGGACAAACCAAGCTTTAACTAGACAGACCTTTGTCAGAAAAGTAATGTCTCTGCTTTTTAATTGCTGTCTAGGTTTGTCATAGCTTTTCTTCCAAGGAGCAAGCTTCTTTTAATTTCATGCCTTTAGTCACTGTCCACAATGATTTTGGAGCCCAAGAATATAAAGTCGTTCACTGTTTCCATTGTTTACCCTTTTATATGCCATGAAGTCATGGGACTGGATGCCATGATCTTTATTTTTTTGAATGTTGAGTTTTAAGCTGGCTTTTTCACTCTCCTTTCACCTTCATCAAGAAGCTCTTTAGTTCTACCTCTCTTTCTGCTATTAGGTTGGTGTCATCTGCTTATCTGAGATTATAGATATTTATCCCAGCAACCTTGATTCCAGCTCATGCTTCATCCAGCCCGGCATTTTGTGTGATATACTCTGCATATAAGTTAAATAAGCAGGGTGACAATATACAACCTTGATGTACTCCTTTCCCAATTTTGGACCAGTCCATTGTTCCATGCCCGGTTCTCACTGTTGCTTCTTGACTTGCATACAGGTTTGTTATCTACATATCTGAAGTTATTGATATTTCATCTGTTGATGGACATTTAGGTTGCTAAATAGTGCTGCAGTGAACATTGGCATACGTGTGTCTTTTTTAATTTTGGTTTCCTTAGGTTATATGCCTAGGAGTCGGATTGCTGGGTCATATGGTGGTTTCTTTCCTAGTTTTTTAAGGAATCTCCATATCTTCTTCCATAGTGGCTGTATCAATTTACATTCCCACCAACAGTGCAAGAGTGTTCCCTTTTCTCCACACCTTCTCCATCATTTATTGTTTGTATAACTTTTGATGATGGCCATTCTGACCAGGGTGAGGTGATATCTCATTGTAGTTTTGATTTGCATTTCTCTAATTATGAGCAATATTGAACACCTTTTCATTTGTTTGTTAGCCATCTGTATGTCTTCTTTGGAGAAATGCCTGTTTAGATCTTTTTCCCACTTTTTGATTGGGTTATTTGTTTTTCTGGTATTGAGTTGTATGAGCTGCTTGTTTATTTTGGAAATTAATCCTTTGTCAGTTGTTTCAATTGATATTATTTTCTCCCATTCTGAGGGTTGTCTTTTCACTTTGCTTATAGTTTCCTTTGCTGTGCAAAAAGTTTTCAGTTTAATCAGGTTCCACTTGTTTACTTTTATTTTTATTCTGTTACTCTAGGAGGTGTGTCATAGAGGATCTTGCTTTGATTTATGTCATCGAGTGTTCTGCCTATGTTTTTCTCTAAAAGTTTTATAGTTTCTGGTCTTACATGTAGGTCTTTAATCCATTTTGAGTTTATCTTTGTGTATGGTGTTAGGAACTGTTCTAATTTATTCTTTTACATGTAGCTGTCCAGGTTTCCCAGCACTATTTATTGAAGAGGCTGTCTTTGTCCTTCTGTATATTTTGCCTCCTTTGTCAAAAATAAGGTACCCATAGGTGCATGGGTTTATTTCTGGGGTTTCTATCTTGTTCCATTGGTCTATATTTCTGTTTTTGTTCTGGTACTATACAGTCTTGATGACTGTAGCTTTGTAGTATAATCTGAAGTCAGGAAGGTTAATTCCTCCAGCTCCATTCTTCTTTCTCAAGACTGCTTTAGTATTCAGGGTCTTTTGGGTTTCCATATGAACTGTGAAATCTTTTGTTCTAATTCTTTGGCAAATGCCATTGGTAATTTGATAAGGATCATATTGACTCTGTTGATTGCATTTGGGAGTATAGTCATTTTCACAATATTGATTCTTCCTACCCAGGAACATGGAATCTCTCTCCATCCGTTTATGTCATCTTTGATTTCTTTCATTAGTGTCTTATAATTTTCTGTGTACAGTTCTTTTGTCTCCTTTGGTAGGTTTATTCTTAGATATTTAATTCTTTTTGTTGCAATGGTGAACAGGATTGATTCCTTAATTTCTCTTTCTGATTTTTCATTGTTAATATATAGAAATGCGAGTGATTTCTGTGTATTGATTTTGTATCCTGCAACTTTGCTAAATTCACTGATTAACTCTAGTAATTTTCTTATAGTATCTTTAGGGTTTTTTAAGTACAGTATCATGTCATCTGCAAACAGTGAGAGCTTTATTTCTTCTTTACTGATCTGGATTCCTTTCATTTCTTTTTCTTCTCTGATTTCTGTAGCTAGGACTTCCAGAACTAGGTTGAATAATAGTGGGGAATGTGGACACCATTGTCTTGTTCCTGATCTTAGGGGCAATGCTTTCAGTGTTTCACCACTGAGAATAATGTTTGCCATAGGCTTATCATATATGGCCTTTACTATGTTGAAGTATGTTCCTTCTATGCCCATTTTTGGAAGAGTTTTAATCATAAATGAGTGCTGAATTTTGTCAAAGGCTTTTTATTCCTCTATTGAGATTATCATATGGTTTTTATCTTTCAATTTGTTAATATGGTGTATCGCATTGATTGTTTTGTGTATATTGAAGACTAGCATTCCTGGAATAAACCCAACTTGATCACGGTGTGTGAGCTTTTCAGTGTGTTGCTGAATTCTGTTTGCTAAAATTTTTTTGAGGATTTTTGCATCTATGTTCATCAGTGATATTGGCCTGTAGTTTTCTTTTTTTGTGCTGTCTTTGTCTAGTTTGGGTATCAAGGTGATGGCAGCCTCATAGAATGAGTTTGGAAGTGTTCCTTCCTCTGCAATTTTTGGAAAGAGTTTTAGAAGGATAGGCATTAGCTCTTTTCTAAATGTTTGATATCATTCTCCTGTGAAGCCATCTGGTCCTGAGCTTTTGTTTTTTGGGAGATTTTTGATCACAGCTTGAATTTCAGTGCTTGTGATTGGGTTGTTCATAATTTCTATTTCTTCCTGGTTCAGTCTTGGAAGATTGAACTACTCTAAGAATCTGTCCATTTCTTCCAGGCTGTCTATTGTCATATAGTTGTTCATGATAGTCTCTTATAATCCTTTGTATTTCTGAATTGTCTGTTGTAACCTCTCCTTTTTCAGTTCTAATTTTGTTACAGTTTTTTTCTTATAATTGGTATCTAGTCTCATAGCATTGTGGTTGGAGAAGATGCTTGATACGATCTCAATATTCTTAAATTTACTGAGGTTTGATTTGTGACCCAGGATGTGCTCTATCCTGGAGAATGTTCCATGTGCACTTGAGAAGAAGGTCTATTCTTTTGCCTTTTGATTGAATGTCCTGAAGATATCAATGAGCTCCATATCATCATTTAAGACTTGTGTTTCCTTATTAATTTTTCTGCTTTGATGATCTGTCCATTTGTATGAGTGGGGTGTTAAAGTCTCCTACTATTATTGTGTTAGTGTCAGTTTCTCCTTTTAGGTCTGTTAGTGTTTGCCTTATGTATTGAGGTGCTCCTATGTTGGGTTCATAGATATTTACAATTGTTATGTCTTCCTCTTGGATTGATCCCTTAATCAGTATGCAGTGTCCTTCCTTAGCTCCTGTAATCTTCTTTATTTTAAGGCCTATTTTGTCTGATATGAGGATTGCTACTCCTGCTTTCTTTTGCTTCCCATTTTGTATGGAATATTTTTTTCTATCCTCTTACTTTCAGTCTATATGTGTCTTTAGGTCTGAATTGGGTTTCTTGTAGACAGCATATATATGGGTCTTGTTTTTGTATCCATTCACCCAGTCTGTGTCTTTTGGTTGGAACATTTAAACCATTTACATTTAAAGTAATTATTGATGTATATATATTCCTATTGCCATTTTCTTAATTTTCTTTGGAGTAAACTCTGGGAGTTGGTGATGAACAGGAAGGCCTGGCATACTGCAGTCTATGGTGTCACAAAGAGTTGGGCACAACTGAGTGAACGAACTGAACTCATTTTGTAGATTTTTTTTTCTTCTCTTGTTATTTCTTGACTATATAAGTCCCTTTAACATTTGTTGTAAAGCTGGATGCCCTCCAACACTTTGCTGGTCTCTGGACCTGCTGTGGGGGGCAGCTCAGATTCTAATCTGGTCCTACTCCTCTATGTTCTCACCTCCAGTGTCCACAGCTATCAGAGCTAGTACATTTTCTTTTGTGGGAGCTCTCAATGGCCTTTTATATATTCCATAGAGCTTGTACAGCTGGTGGAAAGGTTTTGGTTTTCTTCTTTAGCCATACTGCCCCTGGGTTTTAATTGTGGGTTTATTTCCACCTCTGCATGTAGGTCGTCCCTGGGGTTAGCTCCTGAGGCTGCCCTGGAGGGCTTGGATTGCCCCTGTGAGGGCCAGGTGTGGAGTTGGTGCACCTGCTTGGGTCGCAGGGGTTCTGGCAGCAGCAGGTATTCAGGGGATTTGGCTACTGCCTCTAGAAGGGTATGGCAATGAGTATTAGCCAACACACTCCAGTATTCTCACCTGGAGAACCCCCCCTGACAGAGAAGCCTGGCAGGTCACAGTCCACAGGGTCACTAAGAGTTAGACATGATCAAAGCAACCCTGTGTGCATAGATGCAAGACATTTTGCCTGTCTGCTCTCAACTGGTGTTCTGCATGCACTTCTGTGTCTGAAGGTGTATTCCTGATGTATCCATGGAGAGAGATATTCTCCATGACCACCTACTCCTCTGTCATCTTGTTCTCTCCCTCATCTTCTTAGTTTACTTTCTTCTTTGTACATGTTTGAAACTCATTTGGTAGATCTCTTTCATGTACATCTCACATCTTCCTAGCTAGATGATAAGTCACAAGAAGTTAGAGATTCCTTCTACCTCAGCACAACAACTAGCTAGGACAAGCAAACAGTCAAGTGGTTAATGAATCTTTCCAGATTCAAAGAAAACTTGCTACAGGTCCATGCTAAACTATTCCCCTCTTTTTTTTTTTAATTGGAGGCCAATTACATTACAATATTGTGGTGGTTTTTGCCGTACATTCACATGAATCAGCCATGGGTGTACATGTGTTCCCCTTCTAGAACCTCCCTTCCACCTCCCTGCCCATCCCATCCCTCAGGGTCATCCCAGTGCCCCAGCCCTGAGCACCCTGTCTCATGCATCGAACCTCGACTGGCGATCTGTTTCACATATGATAGTATACATTTTTCAATGCTATTCTCTCAAATCATCCCACCCTCGCCTTCTCCCACAGAGTCTAACAATCTGTTCTTTACATCTGTGTCTCTTTTGCTGTCTTGCATATAGGATCATCGTTACCATCTTTGTAAATTCCATATATATGTGTTAATATACTGTATTGCTGTTTTTCTTTCTATCTTACTTCGCTCTGTATAATAGACATATTCCCCTCTTTTAACTGAGAAAGCTGCATTTGGAAGATCTTAAGAGACAAATAGTGAACGATGCAAATATCTGTGAAGCCACAGGAATTGTGTATAAAAGCAAATACTTGGTAAGTCATTGAGAGATTGAGGGAAGGAGCTGTAATAAATATTTGTGCATGAGGGAGCAACTTGTGGGTCCTTTCCAGTTCTATTCCAGCCCAGACAACTATTCAAAGGGCTATTTCAGGCAATGTACCAATGTTCCATTCTCACATAAAAATACAAATGAAGAAATAAAAATTACATTGCCTATAATTATTATTTTACCTTTAATTTACCAAATGTAGTTACTTCTCTGACTACTATGATATGTAATGTGGCAGATCTTGTGTATCAGCATAATACACAGCTTGGGTAGACTTCACATTCAGGACTCCCTCCTTGGGGTACCTGGTCTGCCTTCCTGAGGTTCTTGGAGTTTCTATGCATTTTTTTTAACATGCTGGCTATAACTAGGTTCCTTTCTTTCATGCTCAAGATACCTTATCAGGATGCAAATGAGTGGTGCTATTGCAGAAACACTATTAAATCTATTCCAGTTTTTATATACATAAATCATTATTAGCAGTAAAGTATTAGCAACACACTTTAATACCTCAGTTGTAAATCACTGGAGCAATAAAACAGTCGTTCATTTTGCGTTTAGGGACCTGGGTTCAAGTTACTGGTCTGCTGCTTCCTTGCTGTGAAACTTTATAAGCATGCTTATTAATCATTCAGCCTCAGTTCCTATGGTAATACCTACTTCACTGGGTTACTGTGGGGATTAAATATAGTGTGCTTTGAAAAGCACTTTGCAAAATGTAAAGCCCTGGGCAAATCTAAGTTCTGGATCCCCTGTGTAATTACACGCACCTGTGTAATTCTCTCTTTCATCATTGCCAGGCTCTTGGTTTAGACCCTGAACTTCCTATTGCTCTTTCTCTGTCCTAACTTTATATAAATTCGTCAACCTCTCTTAAATCAGAATCAGTCCCTCATAGCTGATCTAGCTAACAATCTGAGATTTGTGCTTTTTCATTAGAACCAGCTATGCTAAGCTCCAACTCCTAGAGGTTATTTTTACTGTGCTCATAGTGATGAACTTAGTATAGGCTAGGACAGAAAAACAACTCTCTGTTTTAGAATTTTCCATCTTTCCCCCACTCTCAGAAAATGGTATATATTAAATACCAAAAGTCAAATTCTTGTTTTGCCCTGCCAGTGCCTCCAATATATACCTGCACATAGCCCAGTACAGAAAGATGATTTATGGGATGCAGAGGAAAGGGATTGACCACGAAGCACCAGACAGGGGTGGCACGTTTAAGAAGACGGGGCCCTAGTTCTGTAGATATGTTGGCATTGCCAAAATTTTTCTGATCTTTATCAGTAGGGCCTGGCTTTACTCACTGCTACTGTTCCAAGCTTTAACTGCCTATGGTGCAGCCCAGTAGAGGAAAATATGACAGAAAAACTAAGACCAACTGCAACTCACAATGTCTTGGGGGCCTCCTCAAGCAACACCATCCCTACCAGTTGCTCTTCCTACTCATTCGAACTCATACTAAAACTCTCTCTACGTGATCTCTACGTGATCTCTACCTGCCTTCTCCCTCACCTGATATAGAATTGTTTCATTTGGGTGAGAATTGTGAATTCTTAGACCTCTACCAAAAAGAAACTGTTATGTGTATAAAATAGTAAATTTAGACAAGAATATACAAACAAAAATATAATAACCTAACTGTCCATCAGCAGAACAGTGTATGATTAAACTGTAATATAGTCATACAGTGAAGTATTACACAGCAGTCAAACCAATGAACTGTAGCAACACTTAGTAGTAGGATGAATTTTACCAATATATTTAAGCTTATAAAAAGGAAGTCTCCTATGTTGAAGTTGTCACAAAAAACCTATGTATGTTCTAGGTATATATCCAAAGGAAACTAAAGTACTATTGTGAAGAGATATCTGTACTCCTATATTCACTGCAGCACTATTTACAATAGCCAAAACATAGAAACAGCATAAGTCTCATTCAACAGATGAATGGATAAAGAAAATATGGTGTATATGTGGTGCATATGTATATCTGCATGCTCAGTCATTTCAGTTGTATCCAACTCCTTGAGATTCTATGGACTGTAGCCCACCAGGTTCCTCTGTCCTTGGGATTCTCCAGGCAAGCATACTGGAGTGGGTTGCCATGCCCTTCTCCAGGGGATTTTCCTGACCCAGGGATTGAATCCACTTCTCCTGCATCTCCTGCTTTGCAGGCAGATTCTTCACCCTCTGAGCCTCCTGGGTACCCCAATAATAAAATGGAATATTATTGAGCCATAAAATAGAAGGAAATCTTACCATTTTGCAACATGATGGACCTTGAGGGTGTTATGCTAAGTGGAAAAAACTAGACAGAGAAAGACAAGTATTATATAATGTCACTCATATTTGGCATCTAAAAAAAAACATATTCAAAGAGACAGAACAGATTAGCAGTTGCCAGATGCCAAGGGTAGGTAATTGGGGAAATGGGCAAAGGTGGTCAAGAAGTATGAACTTCCAGTTACAAGATTCAGAAATCCTGGGGATGTAATGTGCACCATAGTGACTATAGTTAACAATTTTGTATTGTATATCTGAAAATTGCTACTAGTACATCTTACAGGTTTTCCTCACAAGAAAAATAATTATAATTATGTGTGGTGATGGATGTTAACCTAAAACATTGTGGTAAATATTTCATACTTTATACATATATCAAGTCATTCTGTTGTACACCTTAACTGAATACAATGTTATATGTCAATTACACCTTAATAAAACTAGGGGAATAAGGAAAGCCTATGTATGTATTATGTAATGTATATATGTATGTTTGAGCCTGCTCAAACTCATGTCAATTGAGTCGGTGATGTCATCCAACCATCTCATGCTCTGTCGTCCCCTTCTCTTCCTGCCTTCAATCTTTCCCAGCATCAGGGTCTTTTCCAGTTAGTCAGTTCTTTGCATCAGGTGGCCAAAGTATTGGAGTTTCAGCTTCAGCATCAGTCCTTCCAATGAATATTCAGGGTTGATTTCCTTTACATTTGATTGGTTGGATCTCCTAGCAGTTCAAGGACTCTCAAGAGTCTTCTCCAACACCACAGTTCAAAAGCATCAATTCTTCGGCTCTCAGCTTTCTTCATGTTCCAACTCTCACACCCATCCATGACTACTGGAAAAACCATAGCTTTGACTAGATGGAGCTTTGTTGGCAAATGTCTCTGCTTTTTGATATGAGCCAATGTGAAACAAGATATGTCATAAATGTAAAATATGTAGCAGATTTCAAAGACTTAGTATCTAAAAAGGCAATATTTTGGGTATATTGAATTAAAGTGTAACATTAATTTCACCTGATTGTTCTTTTGCTTTTATAATGGCTAATAGAAAATTTTAAATTACATATATGGCTCAATTGTGTGGCTTACGTTTCTATTGGACTGTGGTGGTATACGAATTCTATAGCATTAGTCCTACACTATGTGTGTGTGTATATTAGTCACTTAGTCATGTCTGACTTTTGTGACCCCATGTACTGTAGCCGCTAGGATCCTCTGTCCATGGGATTCTCCAGGCAAGAATATTGGAGTGAGTTGCCTTTTCCTTCTCCACTTAACACTATAACCAGCTGTTTTCAGGCTTATAGCTATTTAGTTTGTCTCTTTAGACTTAATAATTCTGATTCATTTTATTTTTGGCTTCTAAATCCTCAGTTGAAAGTTTCAGTGAATACAAGAGCAATACATGCCCCTTCTAAAACAAAGTTAAGCATTACAGAAATTTATGATGTAGCACAGGAAAAGTAACACCACAGCCTCAGGTCCCAGACATAGCCCCTATTGACAATTCAGTAGAATTTCTAGATATATGTGTTTTTAAGGTTTTAAAATGTGAACATCAAAATTGTCCCTCTTTCTCCCTTTCTCTGACATCAGAGAAGCAATGGAAGGTCATGTCTTGATGTGCGTGTCAAACAACTAAATCTTCTATTCCCATCCCTGGGGTCACAATACTCTATTGTTAGCTGGATTTTGTATTTCTTTTCCTTGCCAAGATTCCTTCTCCTCCCCCAAAGAAGTGCCATTTGGCATATATTTATACTAAAAGCTAAAGTGAACTGAAATTAACGTTTCAAGAATTTACACATACTCCTGGAAGGAAAACAAAGAGTCCCAGTGGGATATTGTAAAACCAGAACTAGGAATCACTGTTTCAGTGTATCGATCTCAACAGAGTACCTGATCATTTCTTTCAGTGGGAATGAAGCAGGACTCTGGTGGAAGCGTAACAATCTGGAGAAAATAATCTGCATCCATTTCCTTTAGTCATAGATTTCTCTCTACTCTGAGAAAGCAGTTTAATGGATGTATTTGTAAGGGGGAAAAGGAATCCAAAGGTCAGAGATGGTTGGATTATGTGTGTGCTCTTGAAAATGTTCTTTCCAAATTGCCTGAGACTCTATATAAAAAGCATTGATAAAGAAATAAGCTTTTTTTCCCCCCTAGGTGGGCTAATTGCCATGGAGATTACAGAAACTATTTTCTTTGTTCACACTATTGATTAATAAGTTCAAGGAATTTGGATATGTTTCTTGGCATGTGTACATACTAAGTTGCTTCAGTCACGTCCAACTCTTTGTGACCCTATGTACTGTCCGACTCTTTGACACCCTATGGATCCCGCCAGGTTCCTCTGTCCATGGGATTCTCCAGGCAATAATTCTGGGGTAGGTTGCCATGCCCTCCTTCAGGGCATCTTCCCGACTGATCCAGGGATGGAACTCGTGCCTCTTATGTCTCCTGCATTGGCAGGTGGGTTCTTCACCTCTAGCGCCACCTGAGAAGCCCATTTCTTGGAACAAATATCAAATAATTTGGCATTTTTCCTTATTGTCCATTCAATGAAGTAAATTCATTCAACTTCATATTGTTAAGAAACATGCCAATTAATTTTTAAATCATATTCTGTATGATTGTAGTTTTTGCATTTGTTGAGACCTGTGTGGAGAAAAATATAAACTGCCCTGTTACTGTTGTGCTATTAGGTTCTCTTTCCTCTCTCTTACTGTGAAATGTCAGATCTGAACTAGGCATTCCAAGACTTTCCTGAAACTCTGTCATTGTTCAGAGGCATCCTATCTACCCTCCAGTTCATTATCATTTTTCTTCTAACCTGACTCTCTTTATTCCTCAATCCAAATTTCTTTATTGGTCACCTATTTTTGTCTTGCCTCCTCCTCCTCCCATTAGATTGACGGTTCGTTGAAGTAAGAGACCATGTCTAGATTTAATTCCAAAGTAATACAATGCACATGTTCAGAAAATACTTAACAAAATTATTACCTAGAACCCATGTGCCCCAAGCCTTGTCCAAGTATGTCTTATGCTATTTATGCCTTATTTAAAAGCCATATGTGCACATAAAATTGTGTACTTGTTTAGAGATCACAAAAAGATGAACTGAAGTTCAAAACACAAATCAACAGTTTGTGAGACTTCTTTATGTTAAAGCCTTATTTATATATTTTTCACATTTTTAGTTTTGCTCTTCCTATATAGACATGTGTCCTGTTTATGCAGCACAGTGTGATCTAATTTATTGAATAGAATGATAGGCTAGATAGAGCATTGGTTGACAATAGATTAATAATTCAGGTCCACTTCAGCTGTGGACTTAGGTGGATCAAACATTTATTTAATTTCTTGGGCAAGGGAAGGTGATGGTCTAACACCCATCCTGATCACCTCACAAGAAAATTAACAGGATCAGTACATCAGAAATATATCAGAAAGTGCTTTGTAAATTAAGCACTATATAAATATGAGGTTCTTAAGATGTGATTTTATTTACAGTTCCAACCTGCAGAAGAACATTCATTTCCTATTGGCTTCTTTTGTAGTTTGTGGATATAGTATCAAGGTACTTTGGCCTTTGTCAATATAATAAAACATGCCAGGCTTTAGACACAAATGTAGTTTATTTGAGATAATATTAGATAGCTTTTATCTTTTTAAAAAATTGAAATAGAACATGTTATTAAAATGGCTAAACATAGTAATAAAAATATGTTAATATAACATACACAGCAAAACCCCAATGTACCTAAGTAATATATTGCTCACTTACCATTTACTGTTGTAATCCTCACTTTTTAAAGAGCAGCTTAAATTGAGATAAAAGTCACATACTATGTAATACACCCGTTTAATATGTACAACTAGGTAGTTTTTAGAATGTTCACAGAGTTGCATGACAACCAGCAAAATCAATTTTAGAATATTTTTAACACCACAGAAAGAAACCCTTTAGCTGTCATTCCCGAACTCCTCCATTACCTCTCCTAACCCTCAGTTCAGTTCAGTTCAGTTCAGTCGCTCAGGCATGTCCGACTCTGTGACCCCATGAATCGCAGCACACCAGGCCTCCTTGTCCATCACCAACACCTGGAGTTCACTCAGACTCACGTCCATCGAGTCTTTGATGCCATCCAGCCATCTGATCCTCTGTCGTCCCCTTCTCCTCCTGCCCCCAATCCCTCCCAGCATCTGAGTCTTTTCCAATGAGTCAACTCTTCGCATGAGGTGGCCAAAGTACTGGACTTTCAGCTTCAGCATCATTCCCTCCAAAGAAATCCCAGGATTGATCTCCTTCAGAATGGACTGGTTGGATCTCCTTGCAGTCCAAGGGACTCTCAAGAGTCTTCTCCAACACCACAGTTCAAATGCATCAATTCTTCAGCGCTCAGGTTTCTTCATAGTCCAACTCTCACATCCATACATGACCACTGGAAAAACCATAGCCTTGACTAGACGGACCTTTGTTGGCAAAGTAATGTCTCTGCTTTTCAATATGCTATCTAGGTTGGTCATAACTTTTCTTCCAAGGAGTAAGCGTCTTTTAATTTCATGGCTGCAGTCACCATCTGCATTGAGTTTGGAGCCCAAAGAAATAAAGTCTGACACTGTTTCCACTTTTTCCCCATCTATTTCCCATGAAGTGATGGTTCCAGATGCCATGATCTTCATTTTCTGAATGTTGAGCTTTAAGCCAACTTTTTCACTCTCCACTTTCACTTTCATCAAGATGCTTTTTAGTTCCTAACCCTAGGCAACCACTAATCTCAACAGATATACGTATTATGGACATATCATATCAGTGAACTCATACGATATATGGTCTTTTGTGTCTGACTTCTTTCTCTTAGCATAATGTTTTCAAAAGTTTATCCATTTTTGTAGCATGTATAAAGGTTCATTCCTTTTTCATTGTAGCAAAATATATATAACAGGAAATTTACCATTTTAACCATTTTTAGGGATACAATTCAGTGGCAAAAGTACACTCACAACATTGTGCAACCATTATAATTCTATGTTATCAAAACCTTTCATCCTCTCAAAGAGAAACTGTATTTATTAAACTATTACTTCCCACTCTCCACTCCCACCTGTTCATGGTAACCACTATTCTACTTTCTGTCTCTATGAATTTGACAACTCCAGGTACCTCATATAAGTGGAATATTTGTCCTTATGAATCTGGTTTGTTTCAGTTAGCATAGTGACTTCAGTGATGATCCCTGTTGAAGCATGAATCCATACTTCATTCTTTTAATGATGAATAATATTCCATTGTGTGGCTATACCATATTTTATCCATTCATCAGCTGATGTACATTTGAGTTGTTTACTCTCTGGGTTGTCATGAATAATGCTGCTATGAACATCCATGTACATGTCTTTAATGAAAATGTGTTTTCATCTTTCTGAAGTATATATCCCAGAGAAGGCAATGGCACCCCACTCCAGTACTCTTGCCTGGAAAATCCCGTGGACAGAGGAGCCTGGAAGGCTGCAGTCCATGGGGTTGCTGAGGGTCGGGCTCAACTGAGCGACTTCACTTTCACTTTTCACTTTCCTGCATTGGAGAAGGAAATGGCAACCCATTCCAGTGTTCTTGCCTGGAGAATCCCAGGGATGGGGGAGCCTGGTGGGCTGCCCTCTTGGGTCACACAGAGTCGGACACGACTGAATTGACTTAGCAGAGCAGAGCAGAAGTATATATCCAGAAGTAGAAATTCTGGGTCAAGTGATAACTCAGTGTTTTAACTTTTAAGAACTTCCAGACTGTTTTCCAAAGTAGCTGCATCATTTTATGCTCCCACTAGAGTATATGAGGGCTCCAGTTTCTCTATACCATCGTCAACACTTGATATTATCTGTCTTTTTCTTTAGAGCCATCTATAGTGGATGTGAAGTGGTCTGTCATTGTTCATTAAGTATAGTTGATTTACAATATTGTGTTAGTTTCAGGTGTATAGCAACATGATTCAGTTATATATTTTTTCAAATTATTTTCCATTATAAGTTATTAAAAGATTTTCAATGTAGTTTTCTGTGTGTGCAGTATCTTAGTTCCCTGACCAGGGATTGAACCTGTACCCCCTGCAGTGGAAACATGGAGTCTTATCCACTGAAATACCAAGGAAGTTGCTATGCTATATAGAAAATCCTTGTTCCTTATCCATCTTATATATAGTAGTTTGTTAATCTCATCTCATATTTCTAATTTATTCCTCCCCCTGCCCATTCCCATTTGTTACCCATGTTTGTTTTCTATAACTGTGAATCTGTTTGTATTTTCTACATAGATTCATTTGCATTATTTTTCAGACTCCACACATAAGTGATATCATATAATATTTGCCTTTCTGTGTCTGACTTACTTTACCAAGTCTAATATTGTCTAGGTCCATCCGTGTTGCTGCAAATGGCAATACTCCATTCTTTTTTATGGCTGAGTAATATTCGATGTGTGTGTGTGTCACATCTTAAGCTAATCAACCATTGATGGGCAGTTGAGTTGTTTCCATGTCTTGGCTATTTTAGTTTTTTGTGGCTATTGGAAATTTCTTTGCTCTTGTAAATTGAGTTGCTATGAACATTGAGGTACCTGTATCTTTTTCAATCAGTTTTCATTTTTTTCTGATTTATAACCAGGAATCAGATTTCTGGATCATATGGTAGCTCTAATTTTAGTTTTTTAAAGAACCTCTATGCTGTTTTCCTTGACGTACTCCTTTTCCTATTTGGAACCAGTCTGTTGTTCCATGTCCAGTTCTAACTGTTTCTTCCTGTCCTGCATACAGGTTTCTCAAGAGGCAGGTCAGGTGGTCTGGTATTACCATCTCCTTCAGAATTTTCCACAGTTTATTGTCATCCACAAAGTCAAAGGCTTTGGCATAGTCAATAAAGCAGAAATAGATGTTTTTCTGGAACTCTCTTGCTTTTTCCATGATCCAGCAGATGTTGGCAATTTGATCTCTGGTTCCCCTGCCTTTTCTAAAACCAGCTTGAACATCTGGAAGTTCACAGTTCATGTATTGCTGAAGCCTGGCTTGTAGAATTTTGAGCATTACTTTACTAGCATTTAAGATGAGTGCAAATGTGCGGTAGTTTGAGCATTCTTTGGCATTGCCTTTCTTTGGGATTGGAATGAAAACTGACCTTTTCCAGTCCTGTGGCCACTGCTGAGTTTTCCAAATTTGTTGGCATATTGAGTGCAGCACTTTCATAGCATCATCTTTAAGGATTTGAAATAGCTCAACTGGAATTCCATCACCTCCACTAGCTCTGTTCGTAGTGATGCATCCTAAGGCCCACTTGACTTCACATTCCAGGATGTCTGGCACTAGGTGTATATTGTCACCCTGCTTATTTAACTTATATGCAGAGTACATCATGAGAAAGGCTGGGCTGGAAGAAACACAAGCTGTAATCAAGATTGCCAGGAGAAATAACAATAAGCTCAGATATGCAGATGACACCACCCTTATGGCAGAAAGTGAAGAGGAACTAAAAAGCCTCTTGATGAAAGTGAAAGAGGAGAGTGAAAAAGTTGGCTTAAAGCTGAACATTCAGAAGACTAAGATCATGGCATCTGGTCCCATCACTTCATGGGAGATAGATGGGGAAACAGTGGAAATGGTGTCAGAATTTATTTGGGGGGGCTCCAAAATCACTGGAGAAGGAAATGGCAACCCACTCCAATGTTCTTGCCTGAAGAATCCCTGGGACGAGGGAGCCTGGTGTGCTGCTCTCTATGGGGTCACAGAGAGTCAGACACGACTGAAGTGACTTAGCAGTAGCAAAATCACTTCAGATGGTGATTGCAGCTGTGAAATTAAAAGATGCTTGCTCCTTGGAAGGAAAGTTATGACCAACCTACACAGCATATTAAAAAGCAGAGACATTACGTTGCCAACAAAGGTCCGTCTAGTCAAGGCTGTGGTTTTTCCAGTGGTCATGTATGGATGTGAGAGTTGGACTATGAAGAAAGCTGAGCACCAAAGAATTGATGCTTTTGAACTGTGATATTGGAGAAGACTCTTAAGAGTCCCTTGGACTGCAAGGAGATCCAACCAGTCCATCCTAAAGGAGATCAGTCCTGAATGTTCATTGGAAGGAGTGATGTTGAAGCTGAAACTCCGGTACTTTGGCCACCTCATGTGAAGAGTTGACTCATTGGAAAAGACTCAGATGCTGGGAGGGATTGGGGGCAGGAGGAGAAGGGGATGACAGAGGATGAGATGGCTGGATGGCATCACCGACTCGATGGACATGAGTTTGGGTAAACTCCGGGAGTTGGTGTTTGACAGGGAGGCCTGGCGTGCTGTGGTTCATGGGATCGCAAAGAGTCGGACACGACTGAGCGACTGAACCAAACTGAACTGATGCTGTTTTCCGTAATGGCTGAACCAATTTACATTCCCACCAATAGAGTAGGAGGGTTCCCTTTCTGCACACCCTCTTCAGCATTTATTATCTGTAGACTTTGTGATGATAGTCCTTCTGGCCAGTGTGAGATGATATGTCATTGTGGTTTTGATTTGCATTTCTACAATAATGAAGAATGTTTACCATCTTTTCATGTGCTTATCAACTGTTTGTATATCATTTTTGCATAAATGTTTATGCAGATCCTTTGCCCATTTTTCAAGTGGGTTTGTTTTTTATTTAATTTTTTGTGTATTCTAGTTTCAATTATCACAAGGTATATGATTTGCAAATATTTTCTCTCATTCTGTGGGTAGTCTTTTTGCTTTCTTGTTGGTATCACAGGCAGAATTTTTTTAATTTTTATGAAGTCCAATTTATTTTTTTCTTTTGTGATTTGTGTTCTTCATCTTTTTGCTGCTTCTGTTACAACTTCGAATAGAAAAATCTAGGATATGTTTCTACTCCCCATGTATTTTCATATTTGGTCACATTACAAGTAACTCTGTTTTTACTATGACTTTAGGGATTTTAGGTTTTTATAGCTTCTTTGCAATAGTAGTCTACCTTTACCATCTTTGTTTTTCTGAAGACTGGTTGTCTAAACCAGGTGACAAGGAGTCAGTATTTCTTTTCTCTCACCCTTCAGTAAGGACTGATGCTTCCTGTCTTGTTGGCAGAAATAGAGTGAGATTATAGTCATATACATAAATATGTGCCTTAACATCTAACCAACCTATATTTGTCTCAATAATTGATTGAATTTTGCCTACAAAAACCTAGTATAGTATGTATCCTATAACACTTAACTGTGATGTTATTTGTTAAAATCTATGCTTTTTCAGAGGAATTTATTTACAGAAAAGCTCAGCAAAAGAATTTGTCTGAACTGTTTTCTCTATGAGATCATATTTCTGCCAAAATAAAACTCTTACACATTTACAAGAAAATAATGTGGATGACCTCTAGGGTTCCTTCCAGCTATGAAATTATATTTATTTTAGGTAAAGTTGATTATTACATAAAAATTATTGTATACTCACTATCTTACAGGCCCTGTACTAGGCACCCTAGTTCTCACATCATCCTTGCACATTAAATAGAGTTTATTTTCACTTTACATGCATATTTTACATCAACCTCAGGGATGTTAAATAATTTCACCAGAAGGTACAGGTGGTAAGTAAAGATAAGAACAAAAATAAAGTCTTCCTTGTCTTAGTTTGCCCCTCTGGGCAGGTGTCCCTTTATGCTTTTATGCTTCTAGACCTAATCTTAACCTTATAATATTCATATTGATCTTCTTTTGCCTGAATCTTGGGCAGGCTGGGCTTTCTTTAGAGATGCTTGGTTGGAAGCTTTTTCTAGCCATAAGCATTCCACTGAGGTTAAAGGGCATCAGCTTGCCTTACTGTCTCTGGGTGGAAAGAACTAAAAGTGAATTTTCTGAATGAAAGTTTACAATCTTAGTAAAGCCACAAGACAGACCCACCAACAAACTGCTTTCTTGGTGATGTCCATCTCTCTTTACCACTAAATCTTTTCAGGTTAGTTGGATAGAACCTTGAACATTATTGCCAGTGATGTGCAGTATCATTAATACAACATTAAAACTTAGAATTTAGGTTCCATCCCCTATTTCTACACCAGAAGAACAATCTTGTACTATAGAAACAAAACTATACTATAAAACAGAAGAGAACTGAGCATGAAATATTTAGTTTGTGCTAAAATTTAAGCTTTTACTTTTTTTTTCCTTTCTTTGAGTATCTTGAGCTTCTACTCTGGAAACTAGACATATTAAGTAATCATAAATATCAGGATAAGATGAGCATACATACCAATCTTTTCCTGTTCGAAGTAAATTATGGCTCTTTGTCCCATAAGCTATTATATATTATATGTAAGCAGAGATTGAATTTAAAGCATAGGAGAAGTAGGAAACAGACATTAAATTATCAAACAGGAGAAATATTAGATGAATAGAGACATAACTCTTAGAGATTAGTCATGTTCTCTAGAAGCTAAAAAATTGTTGAGCACCAACTTTGGGCCCTCAGTATATGTGCTTTATGTCACTGAATTCTCACAACAATCCTATAAATTCAATTTCCCATTTTACAGATGAGCAAACCGTAGTTCAAAAAGATTAAGTAATTTTTGCCCAAAATCATACAGCTAGTTAATGGGAAGTGCAAGGATTGATCTCCAAGGTCTTTTTGACTTCAAATTTCTTTCAACTATGCTGCCTCCAAGTGATTTAGCATGGTCAGATACTTGCTTTTTCCTTATAATACCCAATGCTATAATCAGCCTAGTACTAGTAATATTACAATCTGAATCATACTATTGGGGGGAAGAGGAGAGTTTAAGAACCAGATAATGGCATCTGAACTAGGAGTTGTAAAGTAAAGATGTGGGCCTCTTCTGAAATGATGAATTTTAAATTGTATCCTAAACGTAAAACCAGAAACTATAAAACTCCTAGAGGAGAACATAGGCAAAACACTCTCTGACATAAATCACAGCAGGATCCTCTATGACCCACCTCCCAGAATATTGGAAATAAAAGCAAAAATAAACAAATGGGACCTAATTAAACGTAAAAGCTTCTGCACAACAAAGGAAACTATAAGCAAGGTGAAAAGACAGTCTTCAGAATGGGAGAAAATAATAGCAAATGAAGCAATTGACAAACAATCTCAAAAATATACAAGCAGCTCAATTCCTGCAGCTCAATTCCAGAAAAATAAATGACCCAATCAAAAAATGGGCCAAAGAACTAAGTGGACATTTCTCCAAAGAAGACATACAGATGGCTAACAAACATATGAAAAGATGCTCAACGTCATTCATTATCAGAGAAATGCAAATCAAAACCACAATGAGGTACCATTTCAGGCCAGTCAGAATGGCTGAGATCCAAAAGTCTACAAGCAATAAATGCTGGAGAGGGTGTGGAGAAAAAGGAATCCTCTTATACTGTTGGTGGGAATGCAAACTAGTACAGCCACTATGGAGAACAGTGTGGAGATTCCTTAAAAAACTGGAAATGCTGGGCATACACACCGAGGAAACCAGAATTGAAAGAGACACATGTACCCCAATGTTCATCGCAGCACTGTTTATAATAGCCAGGACGTGGAAGCAATCTGGATGTCCATCAGCAGACGAATGGATAAGAAAGTTGTGGTACATATACACAATGGAGTATTACTCAGCCATTAAAAAGAATACACTTGAATCAGTTCTAATGAGGTGGATGAAACTGGAGCCTATTATAGAGAGTGAAGTAAGCCAGAAAGAAAAACACCAATACAGTATACTAACGCATATATATGGAATTTAGAAAGATGGTAAGAATAACCCTGTATGCAAGACAGCAAAAGAGACACAGATGCATAGAACAGTCTTTTGGACTTTGTGGTAGAGGGTGAGGGTGAGATGATTTGGGAGAATGGCATTGAAACATGTATAATATATGAAACGAATTGCCAGTCCAGGTTCAATGCATGATACTGGGTGCTTGGGGCTGGTGCACTGGGACGACCCAGAGGGATGGTACGGGGAGGGAGGAGGGAGAGGGGTTCAGGATGTGTATACCTGTGGTGGATTCATGTTGATGTATGGCAAAGCCAATACAGTATTGTAAAGTAATTAACCTCCAATTAAAATAAATAAACTTTAAAAATAAATAAATAAATAAATTGTATCCTTTACAAGAATCCCAACAAGTCACTAGTACTTAGAGTTGAAAATGTGAGTATTGAAAAATGTTACTGCTATTACTGTTGAGACTTAAACTGAAATTGAAGTCACTCAGTCATATCTGACTCTTTGCAACCCCATGGACTGTAGCCTACCAGACTCCTTCATCCATTGGATTTTACAGGCAGGAGTACTTTAATGGGTTGCCATTTCCTTCTCCAGAGGATCTTCCCAACCCAGCGATCAAACCCAGCTCTCCCACATTGCAGGCAGTCGCTTTTACCTTCTGAGCCACCAGGAAACCTTTTGAGACTTAAAGCGGCTGCTATAGTAACCCCCTAGGGGACTCTGTTTCCACCAGTCTTAATTTTACTTAACAGAAACTGTGAATCTCAAATCTTTTATACACAATAAGTCAAAGATTCATTGCCACTCACATCTTTCCCTGGATTCCCTGGTGGCTCAGACAGTAAAGCGTCTGCCCACAATGTGGGAGACCCAGGTTTGATCCCTGGATTGGGAAGATCCTCTGGAGAAGGAAATGGCAACCCACTCCAGTGCTTGTTCCTAGAAAATTCCATGTATGAAGGAGCCTGGTAGGCTACTGTCCATGGGGTCACAAAGAGTCAGACACGACTGAGCGAATTCACTTCACTTCACATCTTTCCTCCTAAAAAATCCAAAGAACTTTACAAACCCATAATGGAGCATTGTATAGAAAGAGAACTTGGGCCATACCAAGTATGATCAGTTTAACATTCCACAAATTTCCAGTGAAATTAGGAAAGGTATTTTGCATGGTTTTCCAAACCTAGTAAATCTCCACCTCTTTAAGTTTTTCCAGATACTCATTCTTTTCATTATGTTTAATTCCTTAATCATTACTGTCAGAAATCCCCTTAGATATTAAAAAAAATCCATTTTTGAGAATATTATGTGCTCTACTTATTTTTTCTGTAAAAAATAAATTCAAGGGATTTACATTTTTTGCTAGGATGGAGAAACTCCATTTTTTCTAGGTCTTCCCTTTTTCAACCAAAAACTTCGGAACATAACACAACAAACAAGATTCTGAAAGGTGGAAAGAACAAGACAGACTGCCTGAGACCTAAGAAACAATACATCAGTGGGCTCCCTTGGTTTCCTTTTTGCCTCCCATATATCCAAGACAAGGCACTACAGAAGCCTCCAACCATAACTGCCAATCAGTTCAGTTTAGTCACTCGGTCATGTCCGACTCCTTGCAACCCGATGGACTGCAGCATACCAGGCTTTGCTGTCCATCACCATCACCCAGACCTTGCTCAAACTCATGTCCATCAACTCAGAGATGCCATCCAACCATCTCATGCTCTGTCCTTCCCTTCTTTCCCTGCCTTTAGTCTTTCCAGCATCAGCGTCTTTTCCAATGAGTCAGTTCTTTGCATCAGATGGGCAAAGTATTGGAGCTTCAGCTTCAGCATCAGTTCTTCCAATATTCAGGAGTGATTTCTTTTAGGGTTGACTGGTTTGATCTCTTTGCTGTCCAAGGTACTCCCAAGACTATTCACCAACACCACAGTTCAAAATCATCAATTCTTTGGCACTCAGCCTTCTTTATGGTCCAGCTCTCACATCCATATATGACTACTGGAAAAACCATAGTTTTGACTAGAGGGACCTTTGTTGGCAACATAATTTCTCTGTTTTTTAATGTACTGTCTAGGTTGGTCATATAAGTTAAATAAGCAGGGTGACAATGTACAGCCTTGACATACTCGTTTCCCAATTTAGAACCAGTCTGTTGTTCCATGTCCAGTTCAAACTGTTGTTTCTTGACTAGCATTCAGATTTCTCAGGAGGCAGGTCAGGTGGTCTGGTGTCCCCATCGCTTCAAGAATTTTTCACAATTTGTTGTGATCCACACAGTCAAAGGCCTTAGCATAGTCAATGAAATAGAAGTTGATGTTTTTCTGGGATTCTCTTGCTTTTTCTATGATCCAGTGGATGTTGACAATGTGATCTCTGGTTCCTCTGCCTTTTCTAAATCTAGCTTGAACATCTGGAAGTTCACGGTTCACGTACTATTGGGCCTGACTTGGAGAATTTTGAGCATTACTTTGCTAGTGTATGAGAGGAATGCAATTTTACAATAGTTTGAGCATTCTTTGGCATTGCCTTCCTTTGGGATTGGAATGAAAACTGACCTTTTCCAGTGCTATGGCCACTGCTGAGTTTTCCAAATTTGCTGGCATATTGAGTGTAGCACTTTAACAGCATCATCTTTTAAGATTTGAAATAGCTCAGCTGAAATTCCATCACCTCCACTAGCTTTGTTCGTAGCGATACTTCCTAAAGCCCACTTGACTTCGTACTCCAGGATATCTGACTCTGCGTGGGTGATCACACCATTGTTGTTATCTGGGTCATGAAGATCTTTTTTGTACAGTTCTTCTGTGTATTCTTGCCACCTCTTCTTAATATCTTCTGCTTCTGTTAGGCCCATACCATTTCTGTCCTTTATTATGCTCATTTTTCCATGAAATACTCCCTTGGTATCTCTAATTTTCTTGAGGAGATCTCTAGTCTTTCCCATTCTATTGTTTTCCTCTATTTCTTTGCATTGTTCACTTAGGAAGGCTTTCTTATCTCTCCTTGCTATTCTTTGGAACTCTGCATTCAGATGGATGTATCTTTCCTTTTCTCCTTTACGTTTAGCTTGTCTTGTCTTCTTTTCTCAGCTATTTGTAAGGCCTCCTCACACAACCATTTTGCCTTTTTGCAATTCTTTTACTTGGTGATGGTATTCATCATGGCCTCCTGTACAGTGTTATGAATCTCCGTCCATAGTTCTTCAGGCACTCTGTCTATCATCAGATCTAGTCCCTTGAATCTATTTGTCACTTCCACTGATGACTGCCAATAGGCACAGACAAAAGGAAAGTTCTAAATAAAGCCTGAAGCTCCTATCTAAAGAAAATGGAGAAAGGGTCCCCTGACAGCAGAAAACCTTTTTGCCAATACCTGCCCTACTCCAGCCAAACATTGGGGTCGGGGGGAATGCATCCTCTCCACTGTCCCACAGCCTCAGTGGAGCCTAGTGAGAAGTTGATCTTCCACTCTGCCCCTTCCAAAACATGAAAAATGGTATGCTGCTATTCTACTGCTGGGGTAGTGTTGGCAGAACTGAGCAGGCAATCCTAATCCCTCATTTGGCAGGAGACAGTGCTCCTATTCTCCTTCCAGAGTAGTGTCAATCCAGCACAGTAACAACCTAAGCTGCCACATTCACCCAGAAGCAAGAAGAGTTAACAACTTGTTGCAATGGAGACTTTACCTTTATGTCAATGGGGGACAACAGGGAGGCTGAGCTTCTAGTCCCTCCACACCAAAAGAACTGAACAGAAGGATACATGTCAGGCATAGTAAGCACTCCACTTTTCCTCCAACCCTGGTGTCAGCGAGTCCCAATGGGAAGCTGAACCTCTACACACACCTGGCACCAATGAGACTGAAAGAGGCAGTGTCATAAAGGGTTAGTCAGCACACTTATCCCCCTCCCCTGGTATCAGTGAAGTATGGTGTGGAACTGAGCCTACACCCACAGTCAGCATCAGTGAGGCTTATCAAGGTGGTAAAAAGGTAGAGCTAGTTGGTTCTTTGCTACTCCCCCCTTCCCCTGTTGTCAGCATGGCCTGCCAGGGAACTGAACTTACACTTCCATTTAAAGATAAGAGAAGCCAGAGCCCTGTAGTTAAATGCACCACTTTCACTGGGATAGTAGCAGCAGAGCCTGATACTATCTGAACTTCCACTAAACTTCCACTCTCCCCGTTTGTATTAACGGAATGTGAGTCAATGCCCCGCTGTTGCCAGGGTCATGTCAGTGTGATGCAGCAAGAACAAGTATCCAGCCCTCACAGTATATAACAATACAGGGACTGCTTGCTTTAAAAAGATGAATAAATAGATTCCAGCATCTCATAATGTAGCATAGAAAAATCCTCAGTTTATAGCCAAAAGTCATTCATGAATAAGAACAGACAGGCACACTGAAATAAGTCAGATTTTATCTGACAAGGATAATAAAGCATCTATAATAAAAATTATCCAAGAAGTAATTACAAACTCTCTCAAAACAAACAAAGACAAATAAAGTCTTAGCAAAGATAAAGAAGTTGTATCAAAAAAGAAGGAAATAGAAATTATAGAACTGAAAAATACAGTAACTGAAATAAACTTGGTGGATGGGCTCAATAGTAGAGTGAAGATAACAGAAGATAGAATCAGTGAACTTGAGGTCAGAGTAGTAGAATTTACTCAGTCTGAACAACAGAGAGAAAATAGACTGGATAAAAAAGAACAAAGTCTCAGGGGATCTGTGGGACAGTAACGAAAGATCCAGCATTCATATCATCAGTGTCCAAAAGGAAAGCAGAGAGACAGAAGTACTGGAAGAGGACTCAAATAATGGCTAACTTAAAAAGGAAAGAAATTCTGATATATGCTCCAACAGGGATGACTCTTGAGGACATTATACTAAGTGAAACAAGCCAGTCACAAAAAGACAAATACTGTATGATTCCACTTATGTGAGATATTTACAGTGGTCAGATTCATAGAAAAAGTACAATGATGAATGACAGAAGTTGGGGTTAGAAGAAATGGATAATTATTGTTTCATAGGTATAGAGTTTTGATTTTACAAGATGGGAAGAATTTTGGAGACTGAGTTCACAACAGTGTGGATATATTTAACACTACTGAAGTATAAACTAAAAATGGTTAAGATGGTAAATTTTATGTGTATTTTACTACAATTTTTTTAGTTGAAAAAAAGAAATAATGGCTGAAAACTTCCCAAATTTGACAAAATAAAGCTACAAATTCAAGAAGCTGAGTGAAATCCAAATATAATAAATCCAAATAAATCCATGCCAAGACACAACATAATTAAATTTATGAAAACTAAAGGTAATTTAATAATCTTCAGAGCAGCCAGGAAAAACTAAACAATGTATACTTTTAGGGAAACACCAATTCAACTGTCAATAGATTTCATATTTGAAAACATAGAGGCCAGGAGAAAATGGTATATTTTTCACATGCTGAAAAAAAAATGTTAACCACAGACCTATGTCAAGAGAATCCCTTCAGTAATTAGGGGAAAGCAAAGGAATTTTCACATGAAGAATATTTGTTGTTGCTACCAAACCTACACTTAATGATGGGCTAAAAGAAGTTTAATAAATAGAAATTGTATTAGGTGAAGGCTTAGAACCTCAGGAAAGAAAGAACTACACCACAGTGGTGAAAACTGCAATAAATACAATAGGCCATGTTCATTCTCATGAGTTTCTTAAATCATTTCTAATAGTTGAAGCAAAAATTAAAACACCATCTGATGTAGTGCCCAATTTCCTGTATGTACATGAAATACTTAAGACATTTAAGGCATACTTATTGAAAAACTGAGGAGGGTAGTCAACATTATTAGCAATTAGGGATATGTAACTCAAAACCACAATGAGATACAATTTCACACCCACAAGCATGACTATAATCAACAAAATAGATAACACAACAAGAGTAGACAAGGATGTGGAGAAATTGGAACTATCATACACTGCTGGTGAAAATGTAAAATGATGTGGCCCTTTTAGGGGAAAAAAAACACCAGTCTGACTGTTCATGAAAATATTAAACGTTTACCAGAAGACCCAACACTTCTGCTCCCAAGTATATAACCAAAACATTCAAACAGATATAAAAGCCCTGTACATGAATGTTCATAGTAGCATTATTTATAATGGACAAAAACTGGAAACAACCCAAGTATCCATCAGTTATTGGGTGGATAAGTAAACTGTAGTATATTAATACAATGGAGCATTATTTGGTAATATTAATACTATGTGGTAAAACATTGATGAATCCTGAAAACATGATGCTAAGTGAAAGAAGCCAGTAACATATCTTTTGATTCAGTTTATATGACATGCCCAGAATAGGTAAATCCATACAGACAGAAAGGAAATTAGTGCATTTTTGGGAGTGGGCGAAGTTTGACAGAAATTAGAAGTCAATTGCTAAAGGGTACAGGGTCTCTTTTTGGGATAATGAAAATGTTCTAAAATTGATTGTGGTAATGTTTGTAGAATTCTAAGAACCATTGAATTGTACATATTAAATGGATATAGTGTATATGAATTACATCTCCATAGAACTATTATTGTTCTTAAAAAACTGAGGCATGTAAGTGGACCTAAAGGAAGCAGAGTTTCTACACTTCGCTTGAAGTGCTAAATCATTGATACCAGTAGTTTGTCATAAGTTATGTATGTATTGTAAAACCTAGAGTAACCACTAAGAACCACTATACTGAATGCAATTCTCAAAAACATAAGGACAGAATCCTTTTAAAATGTTCAAATTACTGACAATAAAGCAGGAAAGAGAAAAAAGAAATCATAAGCAGAGGAAACAGAAAACAAAGTATGAAATAGCAGACTTCAGCACAAACGTATCAATAATTACCTTAAATGTAAATGATATAAATATACTAATTAAAAGACAGAGATTAGCAGAGTGGATTATAAAATATTACCCAACTATAAGCTAGCTACCGAAAAACTCATTTCCAATACAACAAAATAGGTATGTCAAAAGTAAGGATGGAAAAACATATCCCATGCAAAATTAATGAAAAAAAAAGCAACAGTGGTATATGAATATGAGATAGTGTGCAATTCCAAGCAAAGAAAATTCCTAGAGACAGAAGGGACATGGATATAATAAAGGAACAATCCATCAGGATGACCTAATGATCCTAAATGTGTACACACTGAACAACAGACCCTCAAAGTACATGAAGCAAAGAAGAAATAGAAAAATCCACAAATATAGTTGGGGACTTAGCATCTTGCAACAATTGATAAGACTACTGGATGGAAAATCAACAAGAATATAGAAGAACTGAACAATACAATGAACCTATTTGACATATATAGAACACTCCTCCCAACACCACCAAAGTACACATTTTTTTAAGCACCCATGGAACACTTACCAAGATAAAAATTGATCCTGGGGCACGGAACAAGCCTCATCAAATATAATAAGAGAATTGTAATAATAGAGTATGTTCTCAGGTCATAATGAAATCAAACTAGAAATCAATAACGGGGGAAAAAAAAAACTCTCCAAACACTTAGAAATTAAATAAGATGCCTCAAAATCATGGACAGGTCTAAGAAAGAGTCTCAAAGGAAACAAAAAATACATAGAGTTCAATGTAATTAAGATCTCCCCATCAAGAAATCTCCAAGCCCAGATGGTTTCACTGAATAACTCTATCACATATTTTAAGAATTAGCACCAATTTTACACAACCTCTTTCAGAAAATAGGAGAGACAGGAAGATGTCCCAACTTAGTTTATGAGACCAGGATCACCCTGATACCAAAATCAGACAAAACAGCAGTAAAAAGGAAAACTAAATACTAAAACTAAATCTCTCATCAGATTAAATGGAAATATCCTCAACAAAATATTAGCAAATTGAATACGATGATGTACAAAACAGCAAAGAATCATGACTAAGTGGGATTTGTTCCAGTCTTTAAGGCTGGTTCAACATTTGGAAATCAGTAAATTTAGCCCCACATGCCAACAGGCTAAAGAAGAAAAATTATATGATCATATCAATTGACACAGAAAAAAACACTTGACAAAATCCAACATGCATTCATGATTCAAACCTTCTGCAAAGTAGGAAGCTAGGGAGCTTCCTCAAATTGATAAAAAAAAAATCCACCAAAAAACCTATAGGTAAAATCATGGCTTTATGGATGAATGTTTGCCTCCTAAATTAGAACAAGATAAGAATATATATATAAGAATATATATATATATATATTCTTACCATTCTTATTCAACATAACACTGAAAGGGTTTTTCCCTTGCCAAAAAGGCATACTGATCAGAAAGAAGGAATTAATCTATTTCTATTTGCAGATGATATAGTTATTTAGAAAATCCCAGGTTATCTACCCAAAAAATCTTAGGACTAATGTATGACTTCAGAAAAGTCTCAGGATACAATATCAACTACATTGAATGGAAAATTCAATTACATTTTTGTGTATTCTTATCATATTTGAAGTGAGTTTCTTTTTTAAAAAATATAAATTTATTTATTTTAATTAGAGGCTAATTACTTTACAATATTATATTGGTTTTGCCATACATCAACATGAATTCGCCACGGGTGTACACTTGTTCCCTCTCCCACCTCCCTCACCATACCATCCCTCTGGGTCATCCCAGTGCACCAGCCCCGAGCATCCTGTATCATGCATCAAACCTGGACTGGCAATTTGTTTCACATATGATATTATACATGTTTCAATGCCATTCTCCCAAATCATCCCACCCTCGCTCTCTCCCACAGAGTTTCTTAATTCACCTTTTAATAGTTCATTGTTAATGTACCGAAATGACAGATTTCTGTATATTAATTTTGTATTGTACAACTTTACTGAATTAATTGATAAGTTCTAGCAGTTTTTGATGGTGTCTATAGGATTTTCTGTGTATAGTATTATGTGGTCTTCAAATAGTGACAGTTTTTCTTCTCCCTTTCTAATTTAGATTCCTTTTATTTCTTCTGCTTTTCTGAATGCTATGAATAGGACTTCCAAAACTATGTTGAATAAAAGTGGCCACTACTCACTTTGGGATACCCCAGACCCCACAGGCTGCCCTGTCAGGAACCAGCCCCACCCACCACCAAGCTGGCACTACATATGAGACCCCTAGCTCCACAACTACTCACCCCAGATCCAGGTTCCCCCCACTGATGGGTCAGCACTAACTACAGAACCCACAGGGCCCCATAGCCAGCCACCTCATAACCTAAGCTACCAGCAGCCTCTGAAAAAGACAGGGACTGGATGCCAGCCACATCTACCAGACACCCACAGTAGTCAGCCTACCACAAAAGAAGGACCCATGCAGCCTACATAGGAAATGCCCCCAGAGCAGATAGTTCTGGTGAAGAGAGCAGGGGGTATACTGCTGGGACACAAAGGACATCTACACGGGGCCATTTCTCCAAGGCTGAGAAATGTAATCAACATACTGAATACATAGAAATAAAAACAGCAAACTAGACTAAATGAAGCAACAGAGGGATACATTCCTAAAGAAGGAGCAAGATAAAATCCCAAAAGAAGTACTAAGTGAAGTGGTGGTTTAATCACTCAGTCATGTCCAACTCTTTATGACCACATGGACTGTAGCCTACCAGGCTCCTCTGTCCATGGGATTCTCCAGGCAAAAATATTGGAGTGGGTTGCCATTTCCTTCTCCAAAGTGAAGTAGAGATAAGCAATATATGCAATAATGTGTTCAAGGTAATGATTGTAAAGATGTTTAAAGAATTCAGGAGAAAGGTGGATGAATACAGCAAGTTGAAGATTATAACACACTTAGAATGTATAAAGGACCAAACAGAGATGAAGACTACAATAATGGAAATAAAGAATAAACTGGGAGGAATCAACATTAGATTAGATGATACAGAGGAACAGATCAGAGACCTGGAAGATAGAGTAGTGGAAATCACAGAAGCTGAACAGGAAAAAAAAAAAAAAAAAGGGACAGATTAAGAGACCTCTGGTACAACATCAAGCATACTAATATTCTCATTATAAGGGTTCCAGAAGGAGAAGAGAGAGAGAGAAAGAGACAGAGAACATATCTGAAGAAACATTAACTGAAAACTTCCCTAACCTGGGAAAGGAAATACACATCCAAGAAACACAGAAAGTCCCATACAGTAAGAACCCAAAGAAGTCCACATGAAGACACATTATAATTAAAGTGGCCAAAATTAAAGGGAGAATATTGAAAACAACAAGGGGAAAGCAAAAAAGTTACATACATGAAAGCTCCCATAAGGCTAACAGCTAACTTTTCAGCAGACCACAAGTGGGTAGCACAACATATTTAAACTGATGAAGGTAAAAACCTACAACCAAGAATACTCTGGCAAGGCTTTCATTCAGATTTGATGGAAAGATCAAAAGCTTTTTAGATAAGCAAAAGCTAAAAGACTTCAGCAGCAACCAAACTATAAGAAATGTTAAAGGGACTTCTTTAATTGATAAATAAAAGGCCATAACTAGAAATATAAAAATTACAAGAATAAAAATCTCATGAGTAAAGGCATATATACAGTAAAGTACTGAATCAACCATATATGAAGCCACTAAGAAGGTTATAAGACAAAAGTAGTAAAATTATGTATATCCCCAATATGTAGTTATGGAATACACAAAACAAGAAGATGTAAAATGTGATGTCAAAAACAGTAAACAGAGATGAGAAGAGTGAAAAAATTATTTGAACCTGGGATCAGCAACTTAATCACATGTATCAGAGAAAAAACATAATTAAAAAAGATACATACACTCCAGTGTTCATTGTAGCACTGTTTACAATAGCTAGTACATGGAAATAACCTAAATGTCCATCAGCAGAGGACTGGATAAAGATGTGGAAAATATATACAATGGAATATTACTCTGCCATAAAAATGAACAAAATAATGCCATTTGCAGCGATATGGATGGACCTAAAGATTGTCCTACTTAGGTGAAGTCAGACAGAAAAAGACAAATATCATATAAATATTGCTTGTATGTGGAATCTAAATAAAAGGTTACAAATGAACTTACTTACCAAACAGAAATAGAGTCACGGATGTAGACAAGCTTGTAGTTACCAGGAGATAAGGTAGGAAGGGATAAATTTCGAGATTGGGATTGACATATATACATTACTATATATAAAATAGATTACTAATAAGTACCTGCCTTATAGCACAGGGAACTCTACTCAATATTCTATAATGGCCAATATGGGCAAAGGATCTTTAAAAAATGGATATATGTATAAAAAAGAAAAAGTGAAGTCGCTCAGTCGTGTCTGACTCTGCGACCCCATGGACTGTAGCCTACCAGGCTCCTCCATCCATGGGATTCTCCAGGCAAGCATACTGGAGTGGGTTGTCATTTCCTTCTCCAGGGGATCTTCCTGACCCAGGGATTGAACCCCGGTCTTCCACATTGGAGGCAGAAGCTTTAACCTCTGAGCCATCAGTGTATAACCAATTCACTTTGCTGTATACCTGAAACTAACACAGCACTGAAATTAACTACATTCCAATAAAAAATTTAAATCACCTATACATATAGGTTGCTATATATAAACCTCATGATAACCACAAATCAAAAATCTATCATAGACATACACAAAAAAGAAAGAAATCCAAATACTAAAAATAGTCATCTAATCAACAGGGAAGACAGCAAAAGAAGAAAATGGAATAAAACAGCTCGAAAAACAACCCCAAAACTATTAACAAAATGGCAATTAGTATATATCTATCAATTACTTTAAATGAACTAAATGCTATAATCAAAGGACATTAGAGTGGCTAAATGGATATGCAAACAAGACCTACTCATTTGCTATCTTTAAAAGAGACTCTCTGAAGAGCAAAAGACACACACAGACTGAAAGTGAGAAGATGGGAAAAGGTACTTCAGGCAACTAGCAATGAAAAGAAAGCCAGGGTAGCAATATTGATATCAGACAAAATAGACTTTACAACAAATACTATATCAGGAGACAGAGAGAAACCTTACATAGTGATCAAGGGATCAATCCAAGAAGATATACCAATTGTAAATATACATGTACCCAACATAGGCACACCTAAATACAGAAAGTAAATATTAACAGACATAAAAGGAGAATTGACAGTAATACAATCATTCAGTTCAGTTCAGTTCAGTTCAGTCGTTTGGTCATGTCCAACTCTTTGCAACCCCATGAATTGCAGCACGCCAGGCCTCCCTGTCCAGGGTTCATTAATTCGGTGATGCCATCCAGTCACCTCATCCCTCATTCAAACTCATGTCCATCAAGTCAGTGATGCCTTCCAGCCATCTCATCCTCTGTCCTCCCCTTCTCCTCCTGCCCCCAATCACTCCCAGCATCCGAGTCTTTTCCAATGAGTCAACTCTTTGCATGAGGTGGCCAAAGTACTGGAGTTTCAGCTTTAGCATCACTCTTTCCAATAGTAAGGGACTTTAATATACCTGTAGCATCACTGGGCAGATATCCAGACAGAAAATAGATAAGGAAACGCTGCCCTTAAATGACACATTATACCAATGGAATTAATAGCTATATCTATATCCATCTATCTATCTATCTATATATATATAGATAGATAGATAGATAGATAGATATAAAACATTCCATCTGAAAACAGCAGAATACACATTCTTTTCAAGTGTACATGGAACATTCTCCAGGATAGATCATATGATACAAAACCAGTCCCAGTAAGTTTAAGAAAACTGAAATCATATCAAGCATCTTTTCCCACCACAACACTATGAGACTAGAAATCAGCTACAAGAAAAAACTACTAAAAACACAAGCACTTGGAACCTAAACAATGTGCTGCTAAACAGCCAATGGATCACTGCAGAAATCAATAGAGAAAACAGTGTATTTGGAGACAAATAAAAATGAAAGCACAACAGTCCAACTGTGACACAGTAAAAGCAGTTCTAAGAGGTAAATTCACAGTGATAAAAGCATACCTCAGGAAACAAGAAAATGTCAAACAGCCTAACTTTATACCTGAAGGAATTTAAAAAGAAGAACAAAGAAAACCCAAAGTTAGTAGAAGGAAACAAATCATAAGGGTCTGAACAGAAATAGATGAAATAGAAACTAAAAAAGAAATATAAAAGAGCAAAATTGGTAAACCCTTATTCAGATTCATCAAGAAAAAAAGAAAGTGCCCAAATCAGTACAATCAGAAACGAAAAAGGAGTTACAACCAACATCACAGAAATGCAAAGGATCATAAGAAGTTACTATAAATAGTTACACATCAATAAAATGAACAACCTAGAAGAAATAAACAAATTCCTGGAAAAGTACAATCTCCCAAGGCTGAATGAGGAAAAAACAGAAAACATGTCAATTTCCAGTAATGACACTGACTCAATTAAAAAAAACAACTTTCTGAAAACAAGGGTTTAGGAGCAGATGGCTGCACAGGTGAATTCTACTAAGCATTTAGCAAAGAATTAATACCACTCTTTCTCAAACTATTCCAAGGAAGTACAATGAAGGAATGCTTCTAAACTCACTCTACAAGGCCAGCATAACCCTGATACCAAACTCAGACAAAGATATCACAAAAAGAAAATTATACTCCAGTATCACTGTTGAACATAGATGCAAAAAACAAACAAACTAGCAAACTGAATTCACCAGTATGTTTAAAGCATCATACATAATAATCAATTGAATTTATCCCAGGGATGCTAAAATGGTTCAGTAACTACAAACCAATCAATGTGATAGATGCAGAAAAACCTTTTGACAAAATCCAACATCCATTTATCATAAGAACTCTCAAAAAAGTGCTTTTAGAGGGAACATTGTTGTTGTTTAGTCACTAAGCTGTGTCCAACTCTTTGCAACCTCGTGGAGCCTGTGAGGCTCCTCTGTCCATGGGATTTCTCTGGCAAGAATACTGGAGTGGGTTATCACTTCCTTCTCCAGGGGATCTTTTCAACCCAGGGATCCAACCTGCGTCTCCTGCATTGGCAGGCAGATTCTTTACCACTGAGCCACCAGGTAAGCCCCTTTATAGGAGAACATATATCAACATAATAAACGCCATAGGAACTTCCCTGGTGATCCAGTGGCTGGGAGTCTGTGCTTCCAGTTCAGGGGGCTCAGGTTCAATTCCCACTCAGGAAACTGGATCCCACATGCTGTAACTAAGACTTTGTATTCCACAACTAAAGATCCCACGTGCTGCAACAAAGATTGAAGCGCTGCAACTTAGACCCAGCACAACAAAATAAATAAATAAATGAAAATGAATAGTAAAAAAAAAAAGAATAAAGATCATATATGAATAAAGATCATATATGAAGGCAATGGCACCCCACTCCAGTACTCTTGACTGGAAAATCCCATGGATGGAGGAGCCTGGTAGGCTGCAGTCCATGGGGTCGCGAAGAGTTGGATACGACTGAGTGACTTCACTTTCACTTTTCACTTTCATGCATTGGAGAAGGAAATGGCAACCCACTCCAGTGTCCTTGCTTGACGAGTCCCAGGGACTGGGGAGCCTGGTGGGCTGCCGTCTATGGGGTCGCACAGAGTCGGACACGACTGAAGTGACTTAGCAGCATGACAAACCCACAGCTAACATTGTACTCAATGGTGAAAGCTGAAGGCATCTTCTAATGAAAATCTGATGACTCCACTATTATAGTTGGAGACTTCACCATCCCTTGATCAGTAACTGAAATACCCAGCAGGATAAAATTGGTAAGGATATACTGAGCTGAATAGCACATTAATCAACTAGTAACTAACTGACATTTATAGAATACTTCATCCAACAATAGCAGGATATACAGTCTTCTCAAGTTCACATGGAACATTCACTGAGATAAACATTATGTGTCATAAAACATACCTTAGCAAATTTAAAAGCATAGATATCATATTAATTGTACTCTCATATTAAATGGAATTAAACTAGAGATCAGTAACAGAAAGTAGCTGGAAAATTACAGATGGATTACAATAGGAAATAAGATCTAAAGGATTTTGGAAAATATTTAATGTAAGATTCCACCCCAGGAAACTGGAAAAAGAAGAGCAAATTAAATTCAAGTAAGCCCAAGAGAAGAAAAATAAAAATCAAAGTAAAAGAAATGAAATTGAGAATAAGAAAGCAATGAAATAAAAGATCAATGAAACCAAAAGCTGGTTCTTTGAAAAGATGAATAATATCGATAAACCTTACCTAAGCTAACCAAGAAAGGGAGAGAAAAAACACAAATTATTAATATCAGAAAGGAAAGAAGGGCCATTACTACTGATCTAATGTACATTAAAAGGATAATAAAATAATACCATGAACGAACTGCTCACAAATTTGATAACTTAGATGAAACTGGCTAATTATTTGAAAGATACAATCTATCAAGACTCATATAAGGAGAAATATATAATCTGAAAATATAATTTATAAATGATAACACATCTATTATATTAAAGAAATTGACAATATAATCTGAATAAGCCTATATATATTAAAGAAATTGAATCAACAATTAATAACCTTTTAAAACAGAAAGTACCCAGGCCAGATGGTTTCACTGGTGAATTTTACCATTTTAGGGAAGAATTATAACAATTCTCTTACAACTCTTGAGAAAATAGAACCAGATGGAACATTTTCTAGGTCATTCCATGAAGACAGAATTATCGCCT